>NC_134550.1:4700559-5006805 GCF_025594145.1 Primulina tabacum | reverse complement strand
TAACATTAAAAGTTTAATATTCTCTTGGTCACATATTTTTGTATTTTATATTTATATTATTAAAGATATTAGTCACGTATTTTTTTTATTTTTACATTATTAGTTTTTTCATCAAAAACTGAACATGTGAATCTCATATCAGTGTCTTCTTATTAACACCGTATTTCGGCTAGACGTTGATGCGGGGTTCCATACCAAACATAATAAATTTAGTGTGAGAGCGATAATTAGAGATTCACGGGGAGTAACTAGAGGTGCACACTTTCTTATCATCTGTAATTCTAGTAGTGTTCTTGCAGCTGAAATCCTGGCTATTCGTTGTGGTATAGACCTTTGTCTACGGGTAGGCGTTTTTTCTGTTTGTATTTATTATGATTCCAAGGAGAACGTTCGTGTAGTTCTCAACCCAGATTTGGACACTGGTCCTTGTGGTGCATTGGCTCTTAAAGTTAATTATATGTTTATAGTGAATTATTTTGTGTCGATCAAGCATATATGCATCGTTTGGCCAATATCGTGGCACAATTTCTTTCTCATAGAGCTTTCAATAGCTCTTCTAATTTACTTTGGCTAGATGAAAATATTTCATCTTGGCTTTCTTGTATTGTAACTCGGGATGTATCGACTTGATCTTACGAATGTTTAATTTTCAAAAAAAAAAAGTGAAAATAATGAAAATAGATACATAAATGACCAAAATTACAATTTTCACTTGTGACATTATTGGTCAAAAAATAAAAAAAAAATAGAAGAAATGATTAAATCAACAAATTATTATAGTCATTATTCAAGGATATAAGACATATAATGTTACAAATATTTTTGGTTAATATTCCGATAATATAACACGGGGTTATATTTGGATATTATATCTTCATTTTTGTATAGATAGATTTGATGAAAGTTCGATAATGGTGAATAAATATATATTTTTAAGTAGCTTGAAGTGTCAAATTAATTGTAATAATTTTTAGGTTATGATCTTTTGAAATTAGTTTATATACATGTTATCTATATTATCGAAACGAAGTGATTGATTCATCATTCAAATTATATGAATGTTTGTGCATTTTATCAATTTAAAGAACATTCCATTAAACAGCAAACAAAAAATGTGTAGGCCCAATAGCCAACCATTGGATTCGAGTTGCACAAATCGAATGTTAAGCGATGGAAACCAAAATGTGGCATTTCATCAAATCTTATTTAATAATACACGTTTATTTGTGTCTTTACACATGCATAATATAGTCTTTGATTGAATTAATAAACTCCAGTTTTGTATCATAGGAAGATGATTTCCACTTTTAACCTGTTTGAAAATTCGACACTTGACCTGAATACAGGAAGGTATAGAGAGATTTCTTGGACTCGATTAAATAATCGGGTAATCGAGAATGGACAAAATCATTTGTTATATCTGGCGCTCAAAATCGTGTTATATTTTACTGAAACAAGTCTCATTTTAACGAATTATTATAAATTAAACGTACTAAACACTATACATAAATAAAATACAATAAATGTACATAGACAACTTTATATTCATCTATGTTTCAAAAAACAATTGACATAAATTATATATCAATCATGACAAATGATTAAAACAATATATATAGTTAATGTTATTTTTGTAAAACAATACATACATATATATATAAATTTTTGATGAATGATGATAGTTTAATGACATGAAAAAAATTATTATTATACATCTAACGTTATTTTTGTAAGATAATAGTATTGAGATGAATTATTTATAATATATTTTTTATTTCTTCTAGGATGTTTAGTTTGATGATATTTTTTATCTTTAATATTTTCTATTCATAATTTGGTAAATATGCATAGCTTCATCGAAATAATTAAAATTTGAAAAATATAATTGTAGGTTGTAATATGATATTTGGATATGGTACAAATATCCAGTTTTCCGACTAGTATGAAGATGATGATAGATACAATAAATGGAAATGAATACAAAAGATATGAAATCTTACACGAATCAGACGTACTGTGATAATTATTCTTGCATGCTTAAAAGAACCTCATCGAGGGGACATGTTATGAGGAAATTGTCTTTGTACATGCTTCGGTTTTATATTCACATTATACGTACCGAGAATCGGACTTCAGTGATGAATTAAGATTTTAAATATACTCGAACTAGAATTTTCTATGCTTTTTCTTTTATGGGTTGAGCCGGTCTCTTTTTATTTATTGATTCCAATCTCTTGAATTCAGTATTATGATCAAGAAATAATATAGCAACGGTTAATTTGCACATCTACATATTCAAGAACACAAGTATAAGTGCAGGATGAACAAAAGAACAAAGGAACACAAAGAATTTTAGGTTGTTCGGCCAAAATAAAGACCTACATCTGATTTCAGTCTGACCAAATGGCTCTTTTCCGCACTTTCTCGAATACATTTTTATTTGATCTATTTTGTTTAATGTATTCTGTTTTGTTCACAGTACTACAAACTTTGGTTTATATTATTATTTCGTGCACTTATTATTCCTACAAAAATGTAATATAAAAACATATGAGAAATAAAAGGACAGATACATGAAATATTAATTATCATTATTAAATTTGTTTTTTTTCCCTTGTGCAGTGATATCCAGTTTAGGAGCATGCTGCTTATACTCTCAGATATCGTTTTAGATGGAAAGAACCTAATTATTTCTATGGATAATTTTAAATTCATAAATTTTGATGGTTTTATTTTCCTATTCATCCAAATAGTAAATATATCTTTATTATTATACAAAGAATCTCTCTAATATTAATTAAAATTGGTCTGATTATGTTCTAAATGGAAATATTACTCTTAACTCACTAAAATAAATCAATCTTCAAATGACAATATTAACCCATTTCACAAAACAAAAATTACATCATTTTTTTTAATTTTAAAAATAGCACATTTCAACATAAGAATTACAAATATTTATTACTAATTGGATGACTGTGTTATTTGTCAAATTTGTTATTCTAATCTGAAGTCCAGTAAAAATGTTTGCACGTAAGTTCATTTATTTCAAGGGAAGCCCGTATATAAATCTATCTAAGCCCAAACAAAATGTCAAACTAAAACCCAAATAATAAATCACCATCCTCAAATTGAATCCAATCCCGACAATAATTCAAAATCCTTTTCAATTTAATCAAATTATATAGGGATATATATTCTATATATGTTTTAAAGGTATTTATATTAATATGTCTTGCTTTTCAGCAGTTGATTTTGCAACTGACATACATGTTGGGCATTTTAGGAAAACATATGTAGTTTGAGAGTTTAGAACATCTGGACAATTTGAGTAAGGAGACTTTTATAATTAAGTCTCGTACTCGATATTTCATCTTGAAATCGAGATTTTAATGATATCAGATGTGTTATAAGTAATCGGTATTTGGTAGAAACCTTTTATTAATGGTTTTGTCATGACAGCAAGAAGTAATTTTTTCTTGGAGATGTAAAATATATTGGCGGATTTTTTATACCGTATATATGGTTGTTTTGTCGTGGCAAATTGTCTCCACAAATCGAATGAAATGTAATATTGTATACCTAATTAAGTGTATAGATTTGTATCATTTTCAAGAAGGTTGGGTGGGGGGTGGGGGGTGGGGGTGGTAGGTGAGGACATTAGTGATAAATATCATTTAGGTATGATATTAAATGACCCAACAAGCAGTAGTTGGTGTCAAAGATTCTGCTGTACAATGTTGAAGATTCCTATTTGATCCCTTCAAAATTATAGAAAGATTTAGATTTATCCATAAATTAATAGTATAGAAATCGTTGGCAGCCCAATTTCTGATTCTATCTTTGGTAAATAAATTATTGACTTCACTTTCTACTACTTATTTACTTGAAAATATTAACATAAATTTTGCCAATTTCAATTTATATAAAATTTATTTACCAGACAATAAAAACTCAGAGTGATTTATACAATATTCATACTTATATACATAAAATGATGCAGTTGATTTAATTTCCATGATTGGGACAATTTTATCCTTCATATTATGATATTTTTTTACGAAACTTCAATTTTGCACGACAACTAAAGGAGGAAGCAAACAAGAGGTAATTAATATGATCATTCACCGATCTACGCCGGCGATGCTTCCTGCGGCAGAGGCGGAGGCTTGGTAGTCGTGTTTGGCCTTCCTGAACAGCTGGTAGAAACCGGTGGCGGACATGGCGGAGTTGACGCCGAAGAGATTCCAGTTCCATGGTTTGATGACGAAGCAGTAGCGAGACCAGATGATGCCGGAGATGGCGATCGCCGCCTGCTGCGGATACGACAACATCTCCGGCGGCTTGGAGAAGTCGGATACGTTGGCTATGCTGAGGCCCCACTTGAACGTCGGAGCCCAGAAGTGGATCGTCTTCGGGCCCGCTGGGTGATTCCAAAGAGCCCGGAGCTTCGGATTTACCATTTTGCTTTTTTCTTTTGTTTTCTTTTCTTCAATTTATCTTATGCCAAAAGCCAGCGGTGCCACACTTATATATAGAGAGAGAGAGAGAAGCTATGATTTATATTATAATAATTAAAGGTCTTGTTTTGTAAAAACTTATTAAACCTCTGTATATTTCCACAATATATGTTTTTTATGGCCATGTAACCCACATCAGTTATTATTCAGTGTACAACTCCACCAACCCAATTAACACCCCTTTTATACACACACACACACACATATATATATATATATATAATTATATATAAATATATTAAATATGAAACCTCTGTAAATATTTATTAGGAAAAATTACATTTTTATTCTTGGAACCACCAATGCCGCTTAGTCCGCCAAACCTGAAACATTTGTCATGGAATAGGGTGTAGGTGAAAACGAGGCGTGAACGATAATATTCCAATACGTAAGACACAAGTATACAAACCTATATGCAAATGCATGAAACATGTATTAGATATCTGAGATCAAAATTGGATCATCACCATGCTATGTCTGGTCTGTGCACCATCATGTGTTGCAGTTAAATGAGAGGTCGTTAACACACTACTCTCAAGAGGTGAAACTAGAATATCCCGAGTGCATCAGAGCCCGCTCGACTCGTTGGCCACTGTAACTCTCGATGCCCATCCATCTATGAAAGAAAATGGTTGAGCAACCCCATACTACATTCTATCTCAAAGGACACTGGTTCCAACGTGATAATATAATGCAACATAATATCATGGCATAATGATGCAAAGAATATCAAGTAAATGTGTATATAAGAAGAATGTATAATATACCAGCCATCTCGATCAATACATTACATACTTCAGAACTCTAGTTTAGAAATACTAAGAAACTTGAACCTAGTTATGCCTACGTCGTCATCAGCCCACTGATGTACTAAGGCTGTTGAGCTACTATACTAAGGTTATGAAGCTATACCTACATCTTTCGATAGCCCACTGAAGTCGAAATTCCCGCAACTTGAGCCTAGCTCTGCTGCAACTTCGTAAGCACCTTGCTAGGCCTCGATAATATGGATAGGAAACACTCATATATAGAGAATTGACTTCAAATTCTTATCAAATTATGAAGTTTTTATGGTCCGCAGTCGAACTGCTGTTGTTGTGATGTGTCATGCTCGTTTTGACTCTTCATTGTATGTGTGAGTTTGGAAGGTTTGATCTCGGTTTAGTAGGTCCGAGCTGCTACATGTCAATGTACTTGTAACATACAGTTTGTCTTGCTACCTAGCCAGAATCAGATGTCCCGAAATGACTTCGAAAGCTTCGATCTCAGTTCGGTGGTTCCGAACTCACTAACCCTAAATTGCTCAATTTGATCATTTAATAACGTTGATGATATCCGGGTGAATCAGGTGAGCAGGGTCGGGGAAATTCACCAGATTTGATAAGAGTTTTTTGTTTAGAGAAATGAGCAAGAGATATAGCTTGTAAGTAAGGTATATCTGTAAGCTATGACATCGACTGTAACCTGCAAATCAGAAGATGAAATTGTGAATGGGCGCCAGAGCAGTGTCCGACGTGGCCACTCCGATGCTTAAATCAGCAGATGAAGATGAAGGATAAAGAAGTATGTGGTTGAATAATCTTTAATACAAGAAGAAACTGTTATTTATAGGAAGGAAGATGATGATTTTTCCTTATTTTCAGTGCATACTTACCACTTGAAGACTTGGATGTTGACTTTCTATCATGCCGTCCTACTTTTTCATCGTGTCACATCAGTAAATTTTTGTCATGAACGATTATCGAGACAAGATCTTACTTACTCAAACACTTGAGTGCAGTACTGTTATCGAGCTAGCCCAGGTAGAAATCATCCGGGAGCTTGTATGAGAGCCCAAACTTTTGATAACCCGGGGAGAAGATGTCTCGATCATTCACAGGCCCGACCTCTGACGAATTCTTCCTGTAGATTGACCCTGATTTGAGATATCCATATATCCCAAGTCATCCATGACCCAGACTCTAATGGGGGTATCACCAAACATTGACCCGTGCTCTAATAGGGTTATCACCAAACATCTTAATCATATTTAAATAATATTTCATTCAAAACAGAACTTGGTTCTAAACACCAAAATATTTGGCACTCATGCCCAAAAACTTTCTAGAAGTGTTTGGGGCCTCTCTTTGCCATCACCATTGGCCAATAATGTATGTTATGAGGTAAATATTTATGAGATATAATTAATTTAGAGCAATCCTAAGTCCTTCAACAAAGGAGTCAATTAGCACAAACCTATAATATGTGAATGTCATATTTTTACAAGCATGACAATATGCACGACAATTAGTAGTTCTTTTACATTATTTATAATACATCACATGGGGCCATGGTCGAATATTACTATCCAAGTGTAATTCAAAGATGTTCATGATTTTGGAGAATGGGTTCAACATAAATCATGTATTGTTCTCTTTTAAGGTGTAAAATGACAAAATAAATCACATTCTTATACAATCGATCATTTCACATATTCAAATTATGCAAGATATCTTATCTCTTTTATATCACTTGATCGTACATAAGAAGAGGATCGAATCTACACTCTTCCCCATGTCAATCATTATTCATTCAAAAATCAAGTTACTGCATTAACTCAAAGATTAACTTACTACACATCGAAAGATAACGATGATGGATTCACACGTCATCAACAAAAAAATCATACATTTTTAACTACTTAAAACCTAAACTTAGGTCACCACAAATATAAAGAAAAAACAATTTATAGGCACCCTGCCCCCGAACTTCAAATTTTCCTGTAAGTCTATGCTACAAGCAAGCTAACATTTATAAAATCACTTATTATTTAGGCATTTTACCAAACTCTAGGGCGGCATAAGCCATTAAAGCTTATCTTTAAACAAGTATTTTTGTACCACTGCGATCATAGCAACTATAGTAATATATTTGAGCTTCTATTTTTATAAGACAGTATTTTATTCATAAAATTCCCATACATAAATGACGTGCTTAAATTATATATATATATATATATATATATATATATATATATGTATATAATGATCAAGTACGCATTCAAGGGTCACAAGTAATCATTACACATCAAAGGGTAATTAGGTTGTTGAAATTTAACCATCCAAACAACAATATTGAGCTTAATTACTTCCACAAAAAACTTAAAAAAATTGTGTGTGTCGTGCTTAATTTCAAGTAAATTATACTCAGGATTGCGTTTGGATGTATTGATTTGATTTGGAAAGAAGACTTTTATTTTAATAAGGATTTGAATGATGAATTTGAAAATTTTCAATATAGATTCATCCAAACAGACAAATGGATTTAAAATCCATATATTTGAAATTCATAGCTTCAAAATCCTTAAAACGCAACATAAGATTGTACTGGAATTGATAGATTTGAGATGATGTATTTCAATACAATGATTTCAAATTCTTTAATTTATTTGAATGAGCAAAATACAAGTGAATTTCAATTTTTTTATCTTGTTTGAATGGACAAAAATTCAAGTGGATTTCAAATCTACTGAATGTAGAATTATACAATTTTAAAAGTAATAATGGTGGGTTTCAAATACATAAGATGAATGTAGTTTGAAATTCATCCACCCCAAAACAAATCCTTCGATCCAAATTCAATTTAAGTGAGTTTTTGAACATTACAAAATAGCAAAAGTTCATAGAAATTTGTATAATTTATTATTTTAAAGTAAAAAAGATTATTATGTGGATTCTACTTAAATAAATAAAGATAGTTAGAAAAATAAAAAAAAAGAAAGATAACTTTAAGTCTACCTACTTCTTATTATATGGCGATCTCTTCGGTTGCTATAATTGTTGAAAGGGGTGACTCGTGACTCGCTCTGCCTGGTTATTAACATCTCAAACTTATAAGTATGATGCAACACGCATAAAAAAAGGGGACAAGACTCTCTAAAATCGAGTCTTTTGGGGAAAAAAATAAAGCCCTTTTCAAATAATTTATTTAGTTTTAATTAAAGTTTTTAAATTTGCTAGTATATGTACGATGATACAACATGCTTGTCCATGCATATTAGTTTTATTACAGTCTCATATATCTATATTTGTCACGAAACAAAAACAATGCATGTTACGGAAACCAATCGTATATTTTCATCACACTTTGAGGAGGAATTTGATTGCCAAGATAGAATCCATCAAGCCTCACAGACCAGTAGCAAATATTTCCTTCTGCTTGATGGTGATCAAATTCACACGACGAAGAAAGCTTCCAATTAAAAACATCATGAGCTATATCTCTATTATCCCATCGAAATCGACAAAAAAACTTCGTGGTCTGCCAAAAGTTCATGTGAAAATTCCAGGTGAATTCCTCGTTCGAGTTAAGTGTATGATTTCCAAGATCATCGTCTTTGGAGGCACAATGGATGAACAGAGTAGGGGCGCTCGGAAGGTTATTCACAACATGTACCGCATACCCTTTCATAAACTTTTGAACATCCGGAGAGGATGTAACTCCATGTGATTGTATTAGGAGGTGAAGTGAGAGGATAAACAAGGAGAAGATCAGGCTCTTGTTTGGGGTAGAATCCATTGATTTTCCGATGTTTCGATCGGAATGTGATCCAAAAATTCGACATGATCCAATTGTTATAGGTGGAGCACAAGATGATAATTCCTCTCTACATATTACGTGTATTAGATTACAAGATTATAAGTACGTTTTGTTAATGTGAATTAGAAAATGAGGAATGTCTTGTTCTTAGATTACACGAATGCCATAAAAGTTCATTATCAAAATCTGTACTATGAAGTCAAAAAGAAAAATTACCATGCCAAAATAGTCATGTAATTTTGCTGAATTTTTGGTTCGATAAGTATTCAATTTTGGGTTTTGATTTCGTAAGTTAGATTACATTGCTTTATAACTGTTGGACTTAGAGGCCTATTGGGCTTGTTCTTTTTGAATGAAAAATTAGACAAGCAAGGCCTAGTAGATGGTAAGTAGGAAATGTCCCACATAGAAAAAGCAGCCTCAAGTCCTTCAGAATCACCTCACACACTCTACTGCAGTCTCATTCCTTCAACACTCTTATTTTGTCTCGGCTGCTGCTCCTTCCTCCGGTTGTTGTTCCTCTGCCATCGTGATAAAGTTAAGGTACTTTTCAGTTCGTCTTAGTTGTGTCTCGTGTTAGGTTACTGCTAGTTGCTCCATTGTATCCTGGAAAACAGACGTCCGAGTACATCCTCGAAGCACATACCGGAGGAGACGAATCTGTTTTAAGGACACTGTATTTCATACGGGCATCGATTTGGTTTATTTTAAGCTTTCTTCTACTGTTTTTTTCACTGTGCTGTTCGCAGGTTTTCTTTACCGAAAGATTTCTGTACTATATTAGTCCATAACTTGTGCAACAATAACTCCTACTGAACAATTACTTGCTGAATACTTGCACATCAGTGATCCTTATATTTAACTAGAATATGACAAATTCAAAACCACACACACACACATATGATCATTGAAATTTGAAAGTGCGAGGCCCTGTTCCTGTTGGCGTTTGATGATCATCTTCTTTGCACCGCATTGAATACAAATTCCTTTCCACCGATGTACATTTACAAAATAAATTGAGTAAAAAACATTTAAAAAAAAGAGTCTATTAGGACCGAGTGCTTGCCGCTTTACCAAAAGCTATAGCTAGTAGTAATGGTGCAACTCTGAAAGGGGATCGGTTACGGTGACCGGAAGCGCAACGGAAGTTTAAAAATCGAAATTTTGCTTGGAATTTTCGGCCACCCCACATTTTGTGTAGCAAATACAAAAACAAACACATGTCATACATAGGGTGTTTGAGAGATATACCGATCAATCTTTAAAAGATTGATGTATGGCTCCAACTAAGGTGTAAACACCTTAGCTCTTCAATGGTAGAAACTATCTTCAAGCTTCCTTTGAGCACTCCGTTGCTCAACTATTAAGCCCACCACCAACTAGGTAGATCCTCTCTTAATTTGCACTAGAAAACTAAGAGGATTTTTCTTTGTAGAAGTGAGTGTTTTCTCCAACAATTGAAGAACACAAAAATGAGAGAAAACTTGAGAGAATTCCCTTCAATATTTCGGCCATGAGAGATGCTAGAATGGGAGTGAATGTTGTGTCTTGGTGTTGCAAAAAGCAAAAAGCAAAAGTTGCATGCCATGCAATATTTTATTCAAAAATATTCACAACTCTTCACCTCCCAAGCATGCAAACCCTAGTGGGCTTGTAACATTTACAAAGGGCCCATGGACTTTTTAATTGTCTCAAACATATTTGAGCCCAATTAGACTTTACTTGATTTTACTCAAGCCCACTAGTTAAATAATTATTTCCAATTGGGCTCTACAAGGCCCAATGTTATTTAATTAATTCAACACTTGAATTAATTTAATTATTTGGACTCTACTAGGCCCACTAGTGTTTAATTAATTCAACACTTGAATTAATTTAATTTAGTCCATAATAATGTTTATGAAAATCACAATCTTCAAATACATTATTCACTTGGCCTACTTTTAATTTAGGAACACATTCATAAATTAAAAGTTACATTTCTCTCATAGAAGTCATACTTCTATTTTTCTCAACGCTTATAAACTCATTTATAAGCCGTTCAACACATTGAACTATTTTTACTTCTTAACGGGATCTAAAAAGCTAGTACTTGTGTGGCCCTCAATGGTTCATTGATACAACTAACCGTGGGTTCACATCTCCATGTGATTCGGACTAAACATGTCCTTATTTGAGCATACCCCAATTGCTCTATTCTTACTTATCAACTCCTTGATAACAAGAACGTCATAACTCAAGTATGATAGTACTCAACCAATCATGTTAAACGCCTAGCAGCATCGCTTACATGATTCCCTAGGTATCAACTGATAGTGCCTGCAAGAACCATTCAATTATGGTTAGCGTACAGTACGGTCCCTTCAACTCATATATCCCGACCGATTCGACAATCATTGGTTTATCGAGAGTTGTCAATGAATCGATACTATGTGTCATGTCGTAGTTGCATCGATGGTGTAATCTATGAAACCCCTTTCATAATTACCACCATACTCTGATCAGAGATTTCAACCTACATACACATGATAACACATAGGATGTCCATACCCGAAGGTAAGCGGTGAATCCCCGACTACAATGCATCGACTCCTATATGTTTCGACAGAACACCCAACCTTGCCACCTGATAACCCCATGAGAGTCGGTAAACAAGTCAAAGTGTAATTCTAGCACATAGAGTCTCAATATTGTCCCGGGTCATAAGAACTAATGGTGTACAACCATAAACTAGGACTTTTCAACTCGATAAGTGAGAACCACTTGGAAAGTCCTTTATGGAGGGTTGTTCAGTGCACTCTACCAGGAGCACCTATCTGCATGCTCGGACATCACAATGTCCCCTACCAATGAAACATGGTACTCACATCGCAGATACTATTCTCGAACTCGAGCGGCCTATATCCTTCTTAGTGGCGGGCTGAATCGACTAGGAACTGTTTAGAATATACAGTATTACAAATATGAGTTTCATGATACTCATCATATGAGCATCTCATATTCTTTCTACTATTTGTATATTCAAGGGCTTTATCTATGCAACTAGCATGGGTATACAGATAAAGATTTGCCAAAACAATAATTTCAAATATTATTAAAATAAAGATTGCTTATACATAGAGTTTCATTGTGAACACTCGGCCAACACTTGGCTCGACGAGCACCTACTCTAACAAACTCAAATCTTTTAAACCACACAGCAGCTCAAGCACCACGGTTCGATCGCTCTACCAAGCAGGGACAATTATTACACCAAACAATCTCCCTCCCAATAATTGCATTCCTTGCAATCAATGAGAATCGAACCCGTGACCTTGGCTCTGATAACAATTGTAGGATCGAGTGCTTGACGCTTTACCAAAAGCTATAGCTAGTGGTAATGGTGCAACTCAAATTTTTTTAATCGCACAGCAGCTCAAGCACCACGTTTCGATAGCTCTACCAAGCAGGGATTACATTGCTTTATAACTGTTGGACTTAGAGGCCTATTGGGCTTGTTCTTTTTGAATGAGAAATTAGACAAGCAAGGCCTAGTAGATGGTAAGTAGGAAATGTCCCACATAGAAAAAGCAGCCTCAAGTCCTTCAGAATCACCTCACACACTCTACTGCAGTCTCATTCCTTCAACACTCTTATTTTGTCTCGGCTGCTGCTCATTCCTCCGGTTGTTGTTCCTTCTGCCATCGTGATAAAGTTAAGGTACTTTTCAGTTCGTCGTAGTTGTGTCTCGTGTTAGGTTACTGCTAGTTGCTCCATTGTATCCTGAAAAACAGACGTCCGAGTACATCCTCTTGTGCAACAATAACTCCTACAAACAATTACTTGCTGAATACTTGCACATCAGTGATCCTTATATTTAACTAGAATATGACAAATTCAAAACCACACACACACATATATGATCATTGAAATTTGAAAGTGCAAGACCATGTTCCTGTTGGCGTTTGATGATCATCTTCTTTGCACCGCATTGAATACAAATTCCTTTCCACCGATGTACATTTACAAAATAAATTGAGTAAAAAAACATTTAAAAAAACGAGTTTATTAGGACCGAGTGCTTGCCGCTTTACCAAAAGCTATAGCTAGTAGTAATGGTGCAACTCAAATCTTTTAATCCACACAGCAGTCCAAGGCATCACGGTTCGATCGCTCTACCAAGTAGGGACAATTATTGCACCAAACAATCTCCCTCCCAATAATTGCACTCCTTGCAATCAATGAGAATCGAACCCGTGACCTTGGCTCTGATAACAATTGTAGGATCGAGTGCTTGAAGCTTTACCAAAAGCTATAGCTAGTGGTAATGGTGCAACTCAAATCTTTTAAATCGCACAGCAGCTCAAGCAGCACGTTTCGATAGCTCTACCAAGCAGGGACAATTATTGCACCCAACAGTCTCTAATAACCTTTCAAACAAATGTTAAAATCCACAATTTATGTTAATCCCACAAAATATTAACTTGATATATAAATATACATACACCAATACACCATAAGACCTCGTATAAAAAAAAGAAATATCAAAAGAGGAGAGAAGTAACATGTTTAGAATGAAAATAATAATATTTATCACAATCAAAATCTAAATAAGTCGAAGATTGTAAAACTCGTTATCCGACTCTTCCGATTACAAAACCTAAATACTCATAATCCAATCCATACTCATTTAAAATTACCTAAACCCGAAATCAAACATATTATTAATAAAAAAAATTGTCAAAAGTGTAGGTTTGAAGAACTCTTGTTAGTGACAAATAAAAAAAAATGAACATAATCTTACTTTTATTTTGAAAAAGAGTAGGTTTTGTGTGAGATGGTCTCACGAATCTTTATCTGTAATATCTTAGCATAAAAATTAATAGTTTGTCATGGATGACCCAAATAAGAGATTCGTATCACAAAATACGACCCGTGAGATCGTGTCACACAAATTTTTGTCATTAAAAAAACGACTAAATTTGGTACCTAAATTATAACAAATTTTAATTTCAAAAGATGATGTGTTATTATTTTTTCGGAAGGGAACCAGATTCATGGAACTTGCAAATCTCGTCGAGCAAAAAATATCTAGTTTCTTGTGGCTACTATTATTATAGATTTTAAATATTATTATTGTCATTATTTTATATGGATTTATAAAAGAAGTAAGCCTCGAATTTTTTAAAAATGGAAGAGAAAATCAAAAGACCAGTCTACATTGTACGACACGCCTAGCTAGTCAAAATACAGCAGCTCTCAAGGATATCTTCCTTCGATTCTTGATTCTGGAGTTTCATTTAGGTGTTGGAACCCAAGAAAATATGGCTTTCTCTGGATCTTTTTGCTCTCCGCAATCTGTTTATGGGCTGTCAAAAGCTTCTGTTTCGATTCAAAAATCTTCATTTTCGTCGATTTCTAATGTGTCTTTTCAATTTTCGCCAGCGTCTCTCAATGGAAAGAAGCCCCTTTTATCCATTCGGTCGGCCTCCGTGGAAGGTAATCTCTTTAAACATTTTCGCACAATCGGTTTTTTTTTGGGGTTTGATTATTGAAATTTATTGGAGTTTCCAGCTTTGATTTTGTGGGATAATTTAATGTAATAATACGAAAGTAAAAAGACTCGGATTGTGCTTGTTTGATGCAAGAGCCGACGATTCAATCCTTAGAAACAAATTTGTAATTTTTAGGATTGTTGAGGAGAACCAGACTAAGGGTATTGAAATATATGTTAGGTAATAGCTTTATATTTACCTTATTAGTGATGAGCAGTTGTAAAATTCAGAGGCTACTGTAAAACATTGCATATCTGTTAATTCTTGCCTTTGTTTGATATGTATTTTGTTAAAATTTGGGATTGAAATGTAACTTGTTGTACAGTTGTATCGGTTCTTGAACAATATCTCCATTGATGAAAAGCTTGCCTATTATAGTTCATGATGCAATTATTCCTTCAAGCCCTTAACGCGGACTGCTCTTAGTTTTCTGTTCTTTTACGAAATATTCGAAATTTAAATTTCTGAATCTTGGTATGATTTTCCCCTGAAAGATGAAAATTCTTTTCACTTATAAATGCTTAAAGAACCAAATGCAAATTGAATAAAGCCTTGCATTGGTTGAAGTATAATCACATAAAGAAGTATGAGAATTTTTTTTCCATGTTTCTCACCTCATTTGCGTCATTTTTTTTGTTCTGGTCATTTCCATATCAAGGACACAAGCGTGCACAAAAATATTGAAATTTTCTCTCTTTACGTGCGATTGTGAGACTGATAATGCACAATAGTGAAAATATTCATGGTGGTCTGTTCACCTGAAATTTTTTGAGAAGCAACTTCACGTGATTCTATTAAGTTTGCTAGGATTTAATGACCTTTTAAATAATGCTTCAGGAATAAATCATTCTTAGTTTGCTATTCTGCTTGGTTTGGAATTTGTCAATTATACCTTTTTTTTTGGTATACTATTATAATATACTTTTGTGTTTGTCGTAGCACCACCTGTTAGCGGTGGTATGGCACCTGCTATTGCTTTGACTGAAAATGCTCTAAAGCATTTAAACAAGATGAGATCAGACAGGAGCGAAGATCTGCGATTAAGAATTGGTGTCAAACAAGGTGGATGTTCTGGCTTGTCATATACTATGGAATTTGAAAGCAAAGAGAACTCTAGAACTGATGATTCTGTAACGGAGTATGATGGTTTCAGTATAGGTATTGTTGTTCTTGTCACATCTAACATTTTTTTAGCTACTTCTTTATTTGATTATTTAAAGCACAGATTAGTAGCATATATAAGAGAGTTTTTGAGTCTGATCACTTTTGTCATGTATTATAATATTTTCAGGGACACCCTTTTGTCAATCTCTGTTCATGATATAATAAAAGTGGTTAATTTGTTCGAGCGAGCTTTACAATTTGCGTTAATTAGGATTGTTCTTTTTGCAAGTGCAAATGTTGATTGCTTGCGGTCATTTTGATTGATTTATTTACCGAATCAGACATGAAGGAAAGGAAATCCAACTGTGGCCAAAATTCCCAATCTAAAATCTAGAGTACTTCTCAAAACATAGGGTTCCTATTCACATAGGATAGTTAATATTGTCATCATATTATGTTTTTTCCAGTTTGCCATTGATTTCAGATCAGCAATTGATTCCTTCGGATGACATGTTGTAAAAATGCACCCATTCTTTTCCATCTATCTTTATCATCTTTGATATTGTTCTTTATCATGCTTCATGGGAATACAAACTTAACTTTAAATTTGATCCAGTTGAGGAATACCCTTTAAAAAACGATGGCTATTTGGCCATAATTGTTGTTGCATGCTACAGCACGAAATTTTCATGCAATTAGCTGTTTCTATTATTAGCTGTGACATATTGCATAATGTGGTTTCGTTTTTCATCTTCTGTGCTCAAATTCTACTTCTATGTTCGGTCATGCAGTTTGTGATCCAAAGAGTCTTCTTTTTATTTTCGGTATGCAACTGGACTACAGCGATGCACTAATTGGAGGAGGATTTAATTTCAAGAATCCAAATGCCACCCAGACCTGCGGCTGTGGTAAATCTTTTGCCGCAGAAATGTGATTGAGCATGTTACAAATGGTTATAAACTTCTATTCTGTATTTAAATGTAGTTGAAATGGCATTATTTTATGCAAACTTTGTTTACTGGTATCAATATTTAGAGATTTGTCATAGCAATATGTCGAACCAGCTATTGTATATCTGATTAAGTACATTTGACATCCTTTTAATAAAATTTTTAAAATTCGTTATTTTCTTTCCACATGTGAAAATACAAGTTCACTGTGATTTGAACTCATGATCAAAGTTATGAGATACCGAGTTCTGATCGAAAAGCTTGTGTGATGGCATTGATGTTATTTAATACTCATCTTTTCCACGTAAGCAGTTGTTTGTTTATTAGGGTTATTTGGAATGTGGGATGATGATGGAACATTTTCAGTGGGTGTGATCATGAATCTGTGGCCTTTTCTAGCCAAATAACAAACTGCAAAAAATAACAAACAAGAAAGAAGACGCCGTAAATTTTACCGATAACACCCTGCCTACTCGAGTTAGAGACTGGACAAAATCAGGGAAAATAACTCGCTCAATAAATTTTAGTGAGTGGCTAATTATGAGTTGAAATTATCATTGACATACCTGATAGTTATAGATGTGAAAATACCTTACCTAATAGATATTCCCTTATTTTCTTGGAATTTTTTGTTATTGAGATTGATGAGACATACGGCCAAGGCCTACGGGCTTGGGATCCATTATCCCTGTTTGTGGGGTCGGGTCCTCTTACTCTATGCACTGTCAGTCGATGTGATGTGACAGGATAAAACAATCATCTTTTGAATATGTTTCCTGCTCAGTTACATCCGAGGAACCGCAAGGTCAAGGCCTGTGTCTGTGTATAAGCCATGCTCTTGAAGACGTAAGAGTCGGAGTTGCATTAGTTCAGGCCAGCCCCTAACCCCCCTTTAGTGGTCTATTAATCATGGGAACTCAGGCACTTGGGAAATCCAGCATTGTTCAAAAGTCTGAGATTGGGCTGGATGACATGTATATTTTTTGTAGCAAGTACTCGTTTGCTAGGATATCAAGTGTTTACAGTGTTGAGCTAAGATTTAAGTTTTTGAAACTATGTGATGTTGCACATAGCATGAGCCGGTACTTCTGACCAAAAAGTTTAATGTCCAACATATATATGCCTAATAATTAAGATTAGCGAATTTTTTATCTTTCATTTGGCTCTACTTGTACTGACTGCACCGTAATTTTGTAGAGAAAATCTGGATTCTACTGTAAGTACAGGACTAAGAAGAATGGGGTGGTTAGGGTTGATTTAATAATATTGAGAGTTGTACTTTTATAAAAATAACATGTTTTAAATCTGATTGGTGGCTTTCCTTTTCGGTTTTCCCCTGGGTACAGAGGAAGTGTGATATATGGCAGAATTGATTTTTGAGGTGTTTCTCTGATGGGGACCGTTGCTACAAGTTATGTGCAAACAGTACTTGCATTCGTTTTTGTGTACATGTTTAGCCTAGCTAAGAGTTGTGTACAAAACTAGCAGCAAACTCGAAATCCCAGAAAAAATGACCGCTCCAATTTGCTGCATCCTGAGCCTCAACCCACGGCTCTCTATGGCTATGGGGAAGTGGCATTGCGGTGTGGACAAATTTGCCTTCACTATCTTGGCCAATCCTTCAAAATTGCACGCCTCCACGTCTTGATTATTCATCTGGAAATACATATTAAACGCATAAGAAATGTGATCAACATTAGTCAAAGCGTTGCAAGATGCGCCTTCTTTGAGCGACGTGCAATCTGATCTTGAGCACGCATAGTCAACATTTTTGGGGACCTTGTCCATGATCTTGATATCACTATTGAACACACACCACTGTGTTTCCAAGTACTTAACATTCTTTGCACCAACCAGCATTTTGTCTTGTCCTTGTCCGGTGAAATCCATTGGAAACTTGGGTTGTCCATCGTACCTAAACACCCCCCAATGACGCTCAAAGTTCCCCGGTGCAATGCTCTTTTGGTTCTCATCAGTGAGGCTAAAGAGATAGTATTGAATGTCTCCAGGGTAAAGTGGGGTGCCTTTCTTCGTAGCCATTTTCTTGAAGAACCCATCATAGAATCTCTTAGCCATTTGAAAATTGGCATTCTTGTCTCCATCAGTTGGCCACCCAATTTCTCCGATTATGATTTTCACCTTATGCACTCCTGCTTTTCTCAGCGACCATACCAGGGTGTCTAGATTTGCATCTAACATGTTTGTGTAAGAGATTCCATCGTCTTGCACAGGGGTTGCCCCACCCTCGAAAAACGCAAATTCAACAGGGAAATCGGGGTCCTGATACAAGCTGAGGAAAGGGTAGATGTTGACTAGAAAAGGGGAGGAGTTGTCTTGCAGGAAATTGACGATTTGTGTCATGAGGTCCCTTATGTCAGACCGGAATTGGCCGGCCGAAGGACCGCCAGAACCGGAGTCATACACATCACCGTTTTGTGGGATCGTTGCTTTGATTTTGTCACCTAGCCCCTCATCGTTTATGGCTTTCTGTATGTTTTTCAGAGCTGGAAATGTGGTCTCCAAGTTTGAACCATTATAGGATGTCAAGAACGGCTCGTTTCCTACCGCAACATACCTGTCATATTCAATGCATGATCAAATGTTGTAGGAACGTGACACACTCACACATGTGTGATGTATGTGTCTATATATATATATATATATATATATATACTTGAAAACCCTTACTTGATATTGACTCCTCCATCGTACAAATGTGTTGTGAGATTCTTCTTGACCCATTCCTTAGCATTATCATAGCTATCTGCAAAAGAAGCCAAATGATTGTTTGGGATCCCAAGCATCACCTCAATGCCTGTACCAGCGAAATACTTAACCGTCCAATGATCCGAATCAAATAGCTTGACCTTGCCAATGTTGTTGTCCTTGAGCATTTGGACGATCATGCTAGGGTGTAGATTTTGAGAGGCTTGGGTGCCCCAATTTACACCGACCCCCTCTGTCACAACGATATGCACAACAATAAAAGCCATGACCCATGTTAATATCACGACCCTCTTCCTGTCGGTCATAGTTTTCATGCCTGCATTAATCTTTGCGATAAATTAGACTTCTGATATGAATCAGCTGGCTTATGATAAGTTTTCAACAGGGATGTCATCTTTCTTGAGGGAAATGGGGGTAGAATTCCTGGGGACAAGAATGAATGAAAATTGATGGGATTCCGTCGGTTTAGAGGAATGGGATAAAAGAGAAACACAAAAGGGTGATTTCTTGATATTCATTGGTTTATATTTGATTTTTTTTTTTTTTGGAGACAACGTAACCTTTGACAAGATATTCTAACCGGAAAATATGGAAATATTACATTTAATTATGTGATATCACTCATATTAACATAATCTATACCATTTAATAAAAAATGGTGTAATTCCCTGAAATTCCAAACAAAATGTTTTTTTTTTTACAAATTAAGTAGTTATTTCTTTTCTGCTATTAATGCTCGGACACAACCTACTAAAGCTAGTTTAAGAAAAATATATATCCGTGATCAAATTATGATTTTATATTTCTATTGAAAAGCCATAAATTCTGTTTCACTGAACAACAGTGTATGTGGGTGAGGATTCTATCAAGTATGGACACTTGATTTGATCAAATCTTGATAACAGAACAAAACAAATTCTGGAGGAAGTATCTAAGTATGGGCAACCCTAATTTGATCGTCTCTTCAAAAAAAGACGTGGTTGTTAAGTTAAGCACACAGTTTGAGAATAAATGAAACCAATCATTTTCACAGGCGGCTTTTGCTAAGATATCCACAACCGAGTTTCCTTCCGGATAAATATGAGCAGCTCGTGAGCTTTTAAATTTGACTCAAAAATATTTGATTCGTATTTGAAATTTGATCAAACTCAAATATATTTAAACTTTTTTCAAAAATTGAATTCGGGATCAAAATATTTTGTTTGATAATTAACGAACTTTAATATTTTATTAATATAATATAATTAAATAACAGATGAACATATTTTGACCATTTCGATCATTTATTTTTAAAAAATTATTCAATTACCTTGTGGATATGTTTGAATCCGAATTCTAGCTGGCAAAAAAAAAAATTAAAATACTAAAGTTTCGAATATAATCGGCATGATTTGATTCATTTACTTACACGGACGATTGTAAGTGAATATGAGTGAGGTTCAGATCGATTAAAGCTTTAATAGCATATGTTGCTTTTTTTTTTTCAAGTTCATATCACCGATGATCTCTTTTTCCTCACCATTTTCAGCCTATAAATTTATCGTCATTGAAAAAAGTACAATTTTTAGGTAAAATCCACATTCAAATATTCAATCATTCAACAAGGACATTGCAGTTTCATAATACCAAACTCTAAAGAAATTATCTTTTCCCTTTTTAAATGAAATAATAATAAATTTAGATAACCAAAATGAGTGTCAATCTTAGCCTTTTGGTATTTATTATTATGGAACATCGTGGATTAATGATAACCACCAATAATTCTTATGCCAATTTGATAGTTATTAATATAATCACAAATTATAGATAGTTTATAAATTCTTAATATCGATAAAAGTCCTTTTAAAAATTCTAAATCTTTTCTATGCAAGAAGATAATCACTCCTCGCCACACTTCCATGAAACCAAACTTCAAGTCTAGATATCTATCAACAGTGAATTTCATCAACCAAAAACAAATAAGATGTTTGTATGGCAGTGGAAATAGAAATAATACAAAAAACTTCATGTAAATTTGTATTTTTTCACTGTCGTCTTATGTTAAGTAGAAACATCTTGTATTTTATCAATAATATTCGATGTCACGTTAATAGTATTATGCTTGAAATCATGTTACTAATTAAACGAGGGAAATCCAAAATATGCTAGCTTAGATCCCTAATTCATGAAACATAAAAAAGAAGTTTATAAAATTGTATAAACATCGTTTATAATTTCTATAACAAACTTATACAAAGGGTTTTGGACTTGTATTATGAATCAAACCCGTAATATATAATACCCATATATTTTCGTTTTAACTTTCTCGCTTTAAAAATCGATCAAATGCCACAGCTGAAAAATATGGAAGCCCGAAACAATTTTGTATTTTTTTAAAAATAATTGCAGTGAAAAAAGGAGCTAGATGACATTCAATCATCCAGATGAACTCCGACGAAATCTAAGCTCCACCTCCACTGCTCTGGCCACCGTCCTCCTTGATGTCTCCATCCCCTGGCGGGGGTTTATCCGCTGGATAAAACATTGGATAATTCGGAAACCCGGTCTGAAAATCGGGAGACAGTAAATCAGAAGGATGCAGCATCCATTCATTCATCAAGTTGCAGCTTCCATCTGATGCCTGCCTCCTATTAATATCATCAAGAGTCATAATCCCAGAGGAGGAAGAAGACTGTGAAGTGCTCGATGAAGAACTATCATGAATATTCACCAGATTCTGCGTTTGAAACTGAGGTAGTCCGTGGGGAATCGGCTGATCAAACAAACCCGAAATGCCAAAAATCTTGGTTTGGCTACTATGATCAGGAGGAGGTTCTTGAATAATCCGGCTGACATTTTCCGGGAAGTTGAGTTTTGCTTTGTTGCCTCTGAACCGGAGGGCTGCCTCGTCGTAGGCAGTAGCAGCCTCCTCTGCAGTGTCGAATGTGCCGAGCCAGACCCTTGCGGCTTTGTATGGATCCCTTATTTCGGCAGCCCATTTGCCCCAAGGCCTCTGCCTCACCCCTCTGTATCTTCTGCTGCTTAGTATTCTTGACGATGATTCGTTGGCGCTGGTTTTGTGGGGATGGCTGTATTTATATGTGGGAGTGTATGCATATACTGCTCCCGTTGCCTCTGTTGATGTTATGATTGTACTGCTTGGTCGGTTAGCTGCTTCACTCAGATTCGCTTCTGCAATTTGTGATAATTTGTAAGTAATAAAACCTAAAGCAAAATCGTAGTCTAAAATTCATAAACTCGTGTTAAATAAGCGAAGCACGAGTGAGTTCTTAATGATTGTAATCTCGTACGTAGATCTGTGTGGTTAATTCGCATTTCAGGATTTTTTCAGTCTAACATACTCTTGTTGATTGAATGTTGGTATGAAATAATTCTCAACCGTGTGATCTAGGAACAATAACTCATTGTTACAGACGAAAATATACAACTTTCTTTCCAGATTTTTGGAACTGCAGCCTAATTTTACATTGTTGGTTTCCAGAGAGTTGATAGCAAGTTCTTAATTTCCACCATGCAAAGTATACAAGCAATGTTTGCCAACTTTAGAGATCATGGAAACTTGCAAAATGTATCAAATTTGATTTGTAATAATTTTCTTAAGTGTTTTGAGTTGTCTCATGAAAAATAATAATAATGAAATATATCTACACAAAGTAATTTACCCGAGGCTGCAACCATATTTGAGCTTGTAGCTAAAAAATCTCTGTATTCTCCGTAAACCGCACCAATAGATTCCGAAAACTCATCTGCATCAATACTGCCCAGCTCCTCACGGCCCCTTTTGGATGCAGATGAAGAACCAGCGCCGCCGCCGCCATCCGCCAACGCCCCATCGTTGTCACCGGCCACCACACGAGCCAAAGCCGAGACCATAGCCGACATTTCTTGGTCTCTATTCAGCCCAGAAAGCATAGGCATAAAATCCAACCTGTTTCCAATTTCAAACAATTCATCTCTGTCGTCATTTCCACCGCTCTGCCTGAAGTTTTCTTTTGGATTCGCCACTTTGAATACACACATGTATTATATAATATCTTTTCTGAAATATATCAATAAGAAACTGTATATATATTCGTTGAATGTATCAAAAGAACTAATTGATCAGCAGAAGAAGAAGAAGATTGTTAGATTGCTCGTTCACTAAATCTGGAAAGTTGGCAAGAACCGAAGATCTTCCAGGGACTTTATAATACACCCATGCTGGAATGTTCAAATCTTTGACCTTATTATTTTATTTTAAAAACGGATAGGACAAAAAGAAATACCACTGTCAAATGTGTCATTTGACTTGTAAATACGTTAATAAAACAAAGTTAAACAAATCGAAGCAATAGAATCTTCTTATAATATTTTATAATTTAATTTTTGACATTAAAAGTTATATATACATATTATATTTGCGCAAAAATTAATGCATGTGATTTTTTTTGTGATAAATATAATGTCATTTCATATTTTGTTGAGTTGTTTATGTATTATATATATATATATATAAATATTTAAATAAATAAATTTTTATAATATATATATATATATATATGAATTTAAATAAACAATTTTTTACATTCAGTAAAATATTAGAAGCAAGAATCTTTGAAGTGGTCAATAGGGGGGGGGGGGGGGGGGGGGGGGGTGAATTCACAAGTACGCAGTTAAGGGATGGCCATTTGTCATCTTTTGTCGGCGATGGACGGACATAATATATTCCTACGTGGATAAGAAATAAATGGAACACGTGAAATAAAAATATTACTTTCTTCCTAATTAACTTTGTGTTTTTTTATAAATAAGTAAATATTGTTGTTGGAGTATTTGTGTAGGACCGGATGCCTTCCACTTTACCAAAAACTATAGTTTACAGTAACGATACAATTCAAATCTTTTAAATTACAAAGCAGCTCAAGCATCACGGTTCAATCGCTCTTCCAGCAGTGACAATATTGCACTAAATAATCTCCCTCTCAATAATTACATTGATATCAGTCAATGAGAATCGAACTCGTGAATTTGGCTCTGATACCAATTATTAGGATCGAGTGCTTACCGTTTTATAATAATGCAACTCGAATATTTTAAACTGCACAACAACTTAAGTATCACTATTCGATCGATCTTTCAACAGAGACAATTATTATACTCAAATATCTCTCGCTCACTTCTTACTGTCAATGAAAATCGAACCCATTGAGAAATAAACTAATAAATCATGGGAATGCATTTATTTATACATAGTGGAAATAAATGAGGAGACCAAAAAGAAGAGTCTGAAATTATAATTTCATTCACATGGTTTAAAATTTTTCGACATATTGACTGATGAGTTGATATCACGAGAGCTCGCAAACTATAAAAAAAGATATGTTTGATGAAAAAACAATTGAGAGACATCATAAAATGAAAAAAATAAGTTGTTAAATTTAAAAAGCCAAACTATCCCAATAAATTTTACTATATCCCCCCTAAAATGAAAATTATTATTTATACTCCAAAAATGTTAATAAAATACATTTTATTATGCCTTTTTATTTTATTATTTGACAAAATTATACTTATTTATGACTTTCTTATATTATATTAAATCTTGATTGACATTCCACACTTATAATTTTCCATTAACTATTAAAATGATTATGTTTAAATAATTAAATTTTTTTTCTTATAAACATAATCAAATAAGAAAAAAAGAAATTTATAACATATGTGAGAGAGATTTAAAAGGTAGCTTAGTAATAAATATGGTATTTTTGTAATCTGAGAAATTAAACCTTCAATTGGAATCGTTCGGGATGGTTTAAAAAAGTAAAAAAAAATTATAAATAAATATGTGTAAAAGCATAAGAGAAAATTTTAAAATATTATAAAGTAAATAAAGAAGTAAATAACAAAGATAATATTTGTAAGAAGCTCTAAAATTACTCGGAACGTTTTGAATTATTTCATGTAATAATTTTTGAAAAAATTACTTAAAATTTGTGCGTTAGAAATTAGAAAAAGCAACGAGTTTCAACTTTACGACGGGAAAATTGTAATTTTGATTCTATATATTTATTTATTTGTTTATGACCATCTATTTCGAGCGATTTTGTCCATTTTCTCGATGTGATTATGATACGACGTCGAAATGAAATTTATGTATCGTCGTTTTAAAAAGAACTAATGCTTGACAAACACTGAGGGTATGATGATTTGTACGGTCATTTAGATTTTTCTTATTAAGATTAAGATGAAATGCATTTATTTGGTTCATAAATAATTGTGAAAGCGAATAATAAAAATATAAATTAGTTGAATCCAATTTAAAACCAAATAAGTCTTACAGAAAGATCAGATTAACCATAAATAATATTTTTTACAAAATGGAACCAATAAATTAAATCAATTGTTTGAACAGAATGATTAATATTTTTAATCAATTGTTTCTCAGATACCCTTATTGCAACAATTGTTATTCCTAATAAAAATTTATAAAACAATTACGTACTAAATTAACCAAATTATCTAAAATTTGAAATACCAAACCCAAATTTGACACTCTTGTTACAATAATGATTCCAACTAACGACGAATCGGAAAAAAAATGAAAATAACTAAAATAACCGAAATAATAAAGTGATTTTAACGAACTATTAATTAACGATCTTATTATGAAATAGCCACCAAAAAAATTCTTAATCATAAAATTTTAATTATTACCTATTAATTTAATCAATTTTAAAACATTGAGTAGCTTGTAGAATGAATAACACTGGCTAATAGACAATGACAGAGCACGAATTATTAATCTACTTGAGTTTAGATTTAAAATATATAAATTTATTAATTTTTTAAATCGAGTCATGGCGTTAATATCAAATTAAATAAAAATTAATATATAATTTATTTTAAAAGAATGGGGGGCCCGCAGTAGGAAGTAGGAGAATGTATGGTTCGTTGTTGGTTGGTCAACGTTGACTTGAGTCAACGCCACCACTCTGCGACGCGGTTTAGAGGATAAGAAGATCCAATCTAAAAACGGAAAGAATAATAGGTCAGGCCATGTTTTCCACGGTTGATTACATGCTACATGTAGGATACTATTCCTTGATAGAATCAAAGGCCCAAATTTAACCACACATACATGGGGTTCACTAATTTTTTTAAAATCACATATATGTGTGAATCTTGTCCATGCCAAACCAGTGTTTCCACATGTAGCATCGAAGCTACCGTTTTGCACATACACTTGTCGAACCAGATTAGTTCAGAGTTAAAAAAATCTAAATTCGATCCAAAAAAAAATTTATTATTATCATTTTTTTGAAAAATCATTTAAAAAAAAAAAGTTATAATATGCTTCGAATTTCATTTAATACTAGCGATTCACGTACACAATCATGTACCTGAAAGATATTTCAATCTGATTTATTATTTTGAAATCGTTCGTTTATATTTTATATTAATAGATAAAATATGTCAAGTATTGTATAATTAATTAAGATAAATATAAATATATATATAATTACGTTAAGTATTATATAATTTGTATTGTTTAGTTCATTGATTATAAAATTAAAGAGAAAAATGGTTGAAGAGAGAAAGTTATGGAGAGTGAAAAGTGGTAGAAGGCAAAATGATATTTATGAAATTCAAAAAAAAAAAAAAAAAAAAAGACTTCAACGACATACTGTTAAAGTATTTAACATTAATTAATAGTAAGTACAAGTGTTCTCGTATACGTGTTGCGGGTTTACACGGTTGGTCTTAATATATATATCTATCTATTTTATATATAAATATATGATTCATGATTATTTTGTGATAGTTTAATTATTATATAGATAATAGTGATGCACATATAACAAATATATAATTGTAGGAGATAATGTGTGAATATTTAAAATTTTTAAATCGGATATTAACTGAAAAATATATTATGTTTCTAAGGTTGATAGGTGTATTTTTGTGAAATCAATTGGTGTGACAAAGCTAATTTTATCATTATCCATGAATAAAGGATGTAAACTAACAGAATCAACTCAAATATTAATAGAAATCGAATAAAGTATGTTTCACTTTCAGCTCGATTAGAAGTTCAATTTTCTTAATTTTTTTTTGCTCGAGTTCGGTTCAAATGAAGTTTGAGTTCATGTTCGGCTTGAAATCTTTGAACATATTCGCAAGCCATTCGAATTATTGTTCGAAAATTAAGGTTCGAAAATGAAGATTCGGAAGCTCGAAACGTCTGAAATACTCAAAATGTACGTATATTTGGCATACATGTATATTATATTAATAAAATATTAATACTCACTAGCATTAAATTCGGAAAAAAAAGTGAGATGTATGAAAATTACTAATAAACACACAACATCAAAGTTACATAACAAATTATACATAGATAAAATTGAAAATAAAATAAAAATAAAGTATATTAGTATTAGGTTATTTTGGGTTATTCCCAACTATAAAATAAAATGAAAGTATAATATTAGGCATTGAGTACAAAACTATCCATCCAATGAAACCAAGTATGTTAGTATATAATAGTATAAATATATATTGTATAGATTTCACATTATTTATTCAAAAATTTAATTTTCATACGAGAAAATAATATTCATTACAACCAGTTAGTGTAAACTCTAACCTAAACCAGGAAAACCCACCGCGATAAGTGCAAATAGTCAGGCGCAAGTTTCGCACACCGGATGGCCTGATTTTTATTTACAAAATATTCGGTTTCAATTTTTTTTTAAAATTCTCGTTTATACAATAAAATAAATAATCTGCATGACCAAATTGAGAGTAAAGAGAATGTATATCAATAATATACCAAAGTATCTGATACAACCCTATATATATATATATATATATATATATATCAAAGTCCACAACATTGCATTTCACTTGCAATGGTCAAAGTCCAAAGTTTGTAGGCAAACCCAAAATTTAATTAGCACCAAGAATAGGGAAAGACTGATTCAAACCCCAACTATCTTCATCTTTATTATATTGTCTTGTTTTAATTGAGTGTATTGTCAAACTTTTCAAAAATTAAGGCAAAAAGCAAGAATTGGCTGATGTTCTCTAGATATATACAAACAAAGTCAAATGGATACGTTATTGTATCATTCAAGATTGACATTGCTATAGGAGCCGCATGTTTATAGCGTCTCCATTGAATTTCAGTAAAATGATTAACACTTGGATAAAAACATAAAATACATATAAAAGATATTAATGATTTTGGAAATGCAAGTTGAAAAGCTGTGTAATATTATTAGACGACGGTGTTTGACTGAACTTGTTTGAAACGTCTTATAATTATGGAGCTTGTAAGTTGTAGATCTTGTTTTCAAAACAAAGTCGATCGTTTATATGTTGAGCGAAATAAGATAATAAAGCTTAATGTTTGGTATTATTAGACTTTATTTTCATCGTTATTAAAAAATGGGACATGATGATGATATGAAAAATTCTCATCTTATAATTGAGTTTATAATTTTATTTACTAAACATTTTTTCACATCTTATAAGCTAGCTTGTCCAAATACCGTCTTAGACTCGCTCGTATTTTAAAGAACAAAAAAACTTTAGTGAGACGGTCTAACGAGTTAATTTCGTGACACAAATATTTTATTTGAGTCACCAATTAAAAAATATTATTTTTATATCAAAAATATTACTTAATATTGTAAATATGAGAATGGTTGACTCGTTTCACGAATCTTTAAATATGATTCGTAAGACTGTCTCGTAAGAAACTTATTAAAAAATAGCTATCGCAAAAACTAAATATAGAACAACCTTTAATTCAATTATCCACTATTTGAAAATAGTATGACATTAACTACCAGTGCTCTAGCTCGTTAATCAATTCCCTAGTATAGGCGAAGGACCGAAGACAACCTAATTATATATATATATATATATATATATATATAGTATCACTGAGATGACGTTCATATATTGGATGTAAAATTTCATCACATCCATAAACAGAGTTATGATAAGATGAACACTCATTATGGACATCTATGTAAGTATCGATTGAAATTACATATATCATTTATATAAATAAATTTATGGACATCTATATAAGTATCGATTGAAATGACATATATAATTTATATAAATAAATAAAAAATGACTACAATATTTGACTTCACTTTCTAATATAAAAATTATATTTCGCGAAATGAAATTCGAAATATCATTTACTTGTTTCAATCAACGTTTGATTTTCACCCACCTTTGTTGAGTCGACCCTATGTCCACGGTCGCGCGTCTAGCATCTACGCCTCAGTCCCATTTGGGGTCGATATCTAGTACCTAATGACATAGGCGTTGACATTACCGAAGATGCCAATGCTATGTAAATCACTAGGTTTCGTCTAAAGAAAGAAACAATGGTTCAACCTCAAAGATACAGTGTGGATTAATAATTGATGTCAACCTTAAACCGAGGGGGTTTTCTACACCAACTTGAGGGGATAGGCTTCTTTAGTTGATGTTTATTCCATGCACCACTTGCTAGCATACCAAACGCCAAGTCGACCATAAATCTTGGCAATTCATTCAGTCTTACAATAGGTACTTCTCATCCATTTCCTGTCATGAAAGCTCTAGGATCGTGACAAATGGGTCGAGCTGCCAGACCCACACGATCTGATAAATATTGGACCGAGCCTTACATAAATTTGAGATCGATTTAATATATAGCCCGATGGAAATAAAAACGCTGAATGAATGGGCTCCGATAGGTTCGACCTATTTGGAATTAGACCTAACTGATTATCATTTTTTTCTACGAAAATTGTGACGAAAGAAGGATTTGATATTGCCTTTGCTTTCAAGAGCATGTACTTTTAGAAACCATTGTCTTTTCAAATAATTTGAGTTTGAAATTAAACTAAAGTTGCGTCTGAATTGATAAATTTCAAATGTATTTTTGTTTATATAATTTAATAATTTTATGTACAAAAATTATATCTATCCTACTTGGGCAGCCCCGTTTTATTGGCCTGAGTGAGCTTGGGCCTAAATGATTTAAGTGTAAATGGACAGAGCTTGAGCTGAGAGAGAAATAATTTGGTAATATCTTTAAAATTTTGTATTGTAATGCTCTTAAATTATTCGTGAAAATTATAATTCATTTAATTATATATAATATAAAATAAAAATTATATATAATATAAAATAAAATACGAAACTAAACTATAAAATGAGAGATTCAGACACTTCAAAATCTACGGGACGTCTGTAACAATCTATCAAGTTAAATCTTGCAACTCTTCTTTGGATTTTCTGGAATCATTATGATATTAATTGAGGGAGAACTGATTCATGTATATATCCTTTTGCATTATTTGCCTACTACTGCTGCTAATAATAATAATAATAATAATAATAATAATAACAATAACAATAACAAGAGAAGGTCTTTTGTGAGACGGTCTCACGAATCTTTATCTGTGAGACGGGTCAAGCCTACCGATATTCACAATAAAAAGTAATACTCTTAGCATAAAAAGTAATATTTGGTCATGGATGACCTAAATAAGAGATCCGTCTCACAAAATACGACCCGTAAGACCGTCTCAGACAAGTTTTTGCCTATTAACAAATCACAATTAAATTATGGACTACATAAACTTCGTATATCTATCAAAAAAAAAAATTTATCACTCATATTACACGTCTAAATTATTTAATCATCTCCCCCACGAGTCAAGCGGGAGTTAGTGAATAATTACTCCAAATAATGGTCTATTTGTTTACATGATGATTAAAGGTATGCTGTAATTCTTACTTCATTTTCATGTTCAAAGCCTTTTCAAATTTCAAGTCTATATGGATGGAATTTGAAGTTGGAGGAAAAAGTCACGTGGCCTTGGGACCGGCCATGCCCTTAAAAAATGTTATTTTTCATTATTTTTGTTTAAAAAAAATGGTTTTCTAGTTAATCGAACATGTGCAGAATTTAATAAATTGTATGTTTACTAATAAATCGAACATTTAGACCGATGATCTGATTTAATAAATCCCTCTGCAATCCACAGCTTGTTTACTTGGAAACATCGATTTCTGAATCTTCTGGGATGGGGCAACCAATCATAACTAAAATAGAGTATTTTTTTTAGCATTGCGGTGCAATTGCGGGTTCTGTGAAGCTTATGTTTTTCGAAATAGTTTCCCACCACTTTTCTTCTGTCACGTTGCCCGAAGGAAGGAGAAGTCCTTCAACCACCAAAAGGTGAGTGCTAAGTCCAGAGGACGACTTATTTTGTGAATAATAATCTGTGTTATTCATTTATTGTGAAACCATACGTATATAAGATTAAGAAACGTAACAGACCACAAAATTAGAAAAAATCACAACCGACTCCTAATAAAAGAAAATGCCATAAGAATTAGAATACAACAACTAATTACAACAAACTATTGTTACATAATATCCAAAAATGCTAATGACCTAACTCTATATATTTCAACCAGTCCCCAGCAATTTCTTGCGATCTTCTTCCCAACGTCCACCAGTTGGAGAGGGAAGGATTATTTCCCAAAAACCTTTTCGCGGAGCAACTCCCAACTTTGATCTTCGTTTAGAAACTTCATTTGGTGAAGTGAAGCACAGGTGTGGAAAGAAACATGTGGTGGCCTCGTAGTTAATAAGATCCGACTTCCACTGCCATCATCAGGAAATTGTTAGAGTAGATGTCCTGCAAGCCAACTGTTGGCTATGGATTTTATTGACTCAGTTGTAATTAACAATCTTTATTTTAATATAATTCATTATTTCATGGTTTGTTATTTCTTTATCTGTATACCCATGTTATCAAACATAGATAAAGACCTTGATTATACTTTAATACAAATGAATCGTAATTCGATGTTGAAACTCGTTTGTAAACACTGTATAATCTAAATTCGTTTCTAGTCGATTCAGCCGCCTAAAACATGGATAAAGGTCGCTTGAGACTAGCATCTGTGATGTTATGTACTGCGTTTCTTGGTAAGGGCATAGAGATGTCCAAACATGCAGATGGGTAGTCATATGATGCTTATACCGAACAACCTTCCCTCGGACTTTCCAAGTGGTTATCATTCATCGAGAGGATAAGTCCGTGGTTATGATTGTACACCATTAGTCCTTACGACCCGGGACAACACTGAGGCTCTATATGCTAGGGCTGTGCTTTGACTGGTTTACCGGCTCCAAGAGAGTCATCAGGTGGCGAGAGTGAGTACAGTTGCGACACATATAGAAGCTAGTGCATTGTAGTCGGGGATTCACCGCTCACCTGCGGGTGTGAATATCCTATGTGATATGATGTAATAATAGTGCATGGAATCTCTGGCCAGAGTATGAGATGTACGTTGGAGAAAGAGTTCTCCAATAGTACACGCGATGCCACTATTAAAGTTATCACATTATGATCGAATTAATATGCAACCCTCGATGAACCAATGGTTGCAGATTCGATCGGGATATATGAGATGAATGGACCGTACTGTACGTTAATCATAATCGACTGGTTCTTGCAGGCACTATCAGTGATACCTAGGGGATCATCGGTCGATGCTACTAGACGCTCTTACCATGATCCGAAGAGTGCAATCAGAAATGAGTTCTGACACTCTTGATCAAGGTGTTGATGAAAAGAATGGGGCTAACTAGGGTAAGCCGGAATAAAGGATTATGTCCTGAATCACAAAGAGTTGTGAACCCACGGCTAGCTGTAACCCTGAACCATTGAGGGTCACACAAGTACTTGATTGTTTGTTCCCGTTGAGAGAGTAAATTCAAGAAGTTGAATTTATATTATATAGTAAATTCAAGGAGTTGAATTTATGATAATTAAATTTTGAGAGAATAAATTCAAGGAGTTGAATTTATAAAATTTGAGAATTTAATTTATTAAACTCAAATGTTGGGTTTATTAAATATTAAATTTTGGAGGTGATAAAAATTCAAGTAGTTGAATTTATAATTTAAATAATAAATTCAAATGTTGAATTTATAATGTATTTAATTTATTAAGCTCAAAAGTTGAGTTTATTAATTAATAAATTAATTATGGTGGGTAATATGTTTTATGGGCTTGTAGGAGTACAAGTCCAACATAATAAATAATTAAAGTTTTAATGGGATTTGATTAAATTAATTAAACTAGTTGGACTAACCCAATTAATTAAATCAAGCCCATTAATATTAATTATGTAATTAGGCTATAATTTAATTATAAATAAAGGTTGCAAAGAAAAACCCTAGCCACCTACCTCAATCATTCGAGAATTCCACCTCCAAAGAAAAAGATCGGCCAACCCTTTTTGAAAAGAAATATTGTTGTGCCATCTCTCAATTTTTCCTCTTCTACGCAAAATCTCTTCCATATTTACCAGTGCAATTTAGAAGAGGATAAAACAATTCAGTCGTGGATCTGATTAGACGACATGAAAGGAGTCTCTTGAAGAAAGTTCGTAGGGATTCATCAAGAGCCAGATCTGTAATACCGAATCGGTTGGTGTCCAGTGATTAATTCACCAAAGGTATAACGATTCTAACATCCTATGTATGTTTTTGTTATAATCATACGAGCGCCCAAAGCAAAACACATCTTGAATGTCAAGATCTAAAATTTTTAAAACTTTCGCTGTGTTTGGGCGCGTAGAAAACCAGATCCAACAGAAATGTCATCTTCAAATCGTCCCAAGCTTCGCAACTCCATATATCATCAATCACAATGAAATATCGCCTACCGAAAATATATTGGTAATATATGGTAGTAACATAACCAAATTTCTTTTAAGGCGGATGTATTGATTATAGACTTTTAATTACTTTTATTGAGTTTAAAAGTCTAGAGGTATTCAAACTAGACTTTTATATACTCCATAAAAGTTTAGTGGTATTCAATGTAAACTTTCGTAGAATTTTAAAAAGTCATGTGATATTCAAACTTGACTTTTAAAAACTCTACAAAAGTCTATAGGTATTCAAAATGTCAATAGACTTTTAATGACTCTATGAAATTCTATTAAGTACAAGAATTATAGTCTAAGGTACAACAATAAAATGTCAACAAAAGTCTTTGATTCAACCTAAAGATTTGGATGCACATTTAATTGAGAAATCTCCCAAATTCAATACAAACTTTCATTCTTTTCTCATCTATTTATTTTTCTTTTTATTTGTACTTTTTAAAAACATAATTAAAATTTAATTTTTTTATTAATTATTATATAACATTCGATGAAGGTGACGACTTTGATCAGTTATTTAATACTCAAAAACAACAACGAGCAAATACTAATGCATGGAGGGATATCATAGCCAATGGAATGTAGAACGATGGTGATCAAATTGTCAGTAATTATTAGATTTTTTTATAAAAGACTACTCATTATTTTGAGTGTTCTTTTAATAAAATTTTATTATGAACTTATAAAAAAATTATTCATTAATATGTTGAATTGACATAAAGAATTGAAATTTTGATTTCAATAAATTGGATAGTTCATTTGTCGTTTTTTACAAATTAAATTGATTTAACTTTTAAGTAAGTAAAATTCATTTACATTCATAAATAAAAAATAATAATTTAAAATTGAAGAGATTATATATGTCCAATAATTATTTTAAAAAAATTAATAAAAAATAAATCACAATTATAAACTACAAAATTCACATAATTTTATGAAAAAGTTTACAAAAATCTTGAAAAAAAGTCTATAAGAGTCTGTGAAATTTGTTTTACAATTCTATGAGATTCCATAGAAGTCAATAAAAATATATCAACTCCACAAAAGTCCATCATTTAAAAAAAGTCATTAAAAATCTTTGAAACTATAGAATGAATATACCCCTAAAAAAATATAAATTTTAAAATGAACTAGTTATCTTTAAAAAAAAATCACTTCATCCATCATCAAGCTTCAAAAATGGATATATATATATATACAAAAAAAAATTTTATTATACATGTTTGGTGTATTAATTTAAGAAATTTAGGTACACAAAATTGATTTATATATTTATGCTACCAATTGACTCAAATTGAATACAAAATCACGATTTACAATTTCAGTTTTAGAGAGATGAATTATAAAATACATAAATGTCAAATATTTTATACTCTGAACATCTGTTTTTGTATTAGATCTAAAATATTTGATACTGATAACTTATATATTTATGCTATATATATTCAATTATTCGTATCTAATTTTCACATCAGTGAGGATATGTGAGCATAAATAGTGTAAATTTTTTTTATTGTAGATCAGAAAATGCAAAATATTTTCCCATGAGATGACGTCAAACCCAAGTTTGGGTATGGGGAGTTGACAATTTACTCAAACTTAAACTTTATAAAGTAACATCTATCATATTTTTTTTCATAATACTAGTGATGAGATTAAACTGAAAAATCAAATAATCTATGTATATATAATTATAAACTCAGTTTGGTTGAGATCTATCTGGTTCTAGGGATGGCAATGGGCCGGAGCGGAGGGATGGCAATGGGCCGGAGCGGGAGCGGGTTTGCCATCCCCATCCCCATCCCCGAATTCCATCCCCACCCCCATACCCGCCCCAATCCCCGCTTTTTCGGATTCGGGAAATCCTCAAACCCGAAACTTCGGGGATCAACTTCTCATCCTCGTCCCCATCCCCGTTTCAAAAATAATAATATGGCAAGACGATGACGAATTCAAAGATTTTCTCAAACCAAAACTTATTATTATTAGAGATAATATTAATATTAATATCAATATCAATATTAGTAATAATAAGATTATTAATATTTTAAAAAATAATAATATTATTATATTATTAATATTAATAATACTATTATTTTATTATTGATATTATTTTCGGGGCGGGTTCGGGGATTTCGGGGATGTGAATAATAATCTCATACCCGTCTCGAATTACGTCGGGGATTTTTTTAAATCCCCGAACCCGAATCCAAACCCGAAAAAATCAGGGATCCCCATCTCCGTTTCGGGCTTTCCCCGCGGGGCCCCAAACCCGTGGGGAAAGTTGCCATCCTTATCTGGTTCGATATGGTATAATGAAATGCAATGAGATAGACGGTAGAGAACTGCTTACACACCCAAAAGCGATGATTCACTTGTCCTTTTGTCCATAGAGACCTCGTGTCAAACAACCAAAAAGACTCCCACTAGATAGTCGCCTCTTTCTCTCTTCTTATAATTTCGTGGATGGACAGTAAATGCTCAAGAAATAGACAACAAACAAGAACTTCCCAACCCCTGACCTTATAAAAGGTCTAGCGCTCAATTTGAATTGAAATTTTTTAGCAAAAGTTTGTTCAAAACCAATTTTTTTGAATTGAAAATTTTTAGCAAAAATTTTTACAAAACCAATTTTTCGATATGATTATTTTTAAAATTAATTCAATCTAGAGTAGATCTCTTGTGAGATTGTCTCGCAAATCTTTATATGTGAGACAGATAAACCCTATCGATATTAACAATAAAAATTAATGCTCTTAGCATAAAAAATAATATTTTTTCATAGATGACCCAAATAAAACATCCATATCACAAAATACAACTCATAAAATCGTCTAACACAAATTTTTACGTTCAATCCAAACCATGTTATATTTCAGTTGATTTGATTTTGGTCGCTCCATGTTATTCGTGATAATATAAATATAAAAATAAACATAAAATAATTAAAATAAAATAATGGTTGACCAATATAAAAGTGATTTTCAAATCTGAATATTTTCCGGAGTTTGGACTCTCTTCTCTCTCGGACTTCCTTGTCAAACCCTTTGTACAATGTTCATCTTTGGAAGTTTTCAATAAAGGATCTGTAAAATCTATATAATCTCTAATCATCCCATTTTCTTCTGAATTCCCAAAGATTTCTATCGGGAATTTGTTCGAATTGGAGAAAAGCTATTATCAGGAAAAAAATGGCGGATGAGAAGGATACCACATCAGTGCCATTGAGTCAAGGTGACCCCGAAAGAGCAGATCCCGAAGATCCAGTTAAATCTCCGCCCACTTCTCCCGATTCTTCCACTCGTAAGGTCCGTTTTTTTTTCCTGAATTTTTGTATAACTTTTTACGGTAATTTTTTTCCCCATTTGAATTGTAAAATAAGATTCGTTTTTTTAAATTTGCAATTTGAAATGGTGGCTTATTTACTAAATATAACATATGGTATAATTAATGGGTCTGCTACTATGTATGAAGTAATAGAATAGAATTGAGCACGTTTGGTAGTGATCAGTGCTGAAGATTTCGTTATTTTTTTTGTTGGTTGGCTGAATTTGGTCCGGGGAAATTCAATGAAAAACATGATGAATTGGATGACCGTTTATTGAATTTTGTAGGAATTTGAATCTAAATTGTGGTTGGAATATGGATCTGTAATAACAATCCAAGTACTATCTCTCTCATTAGATTGCCATCTATTGATAATGTTGGATATCAAATGGTATCTGGTTGTTCCATCTGATAGAAGAAGTAAACTTGTTCCTACCCATCTTTCTTCTGAAGTATCAATTGAAATGCTAGTTTCCTTCAAAACAGTCATTTTCTTCATTATTTTTGGATAACAGCCAATATTTGCATTATCTTGGCCATGGGTACTGATTGGCCTAGGTCGTTGTCATGCATTTTTGTTCTCTTTTGTTTTGAAAATTTGCAATGCATTGGTCGATATAAGATGATTTATAGCAGTATTCTAAAACTTGGGCTACTCACTGAAAAGTTGACAGGCTTGGTGCCGAGGCGGGCCTAGGGGTCTTAGGCGTTTAGAGGTTTTTTGGGAAATTTTGTTGGGCTTTTATTTTTTGAAAGCCCGATTAAAATAAAACATGACATAAGAAATAATTCCAAGTTTATGCTTTTAATTTTTTGGGATTAAAAGCCCAATTAAAACCATGATTTCTTGGTTTGCGCTTGTCACAACATTCTCATCTTCTTTGTCTGCTTACTTCTGCACACATAAGAAAATCGAACCAAGTCCTAAAGGTAATTTTTTTCTGTATTTTGATTTCTCTTGCATTGTTTATTATCCTGACCCGCTTTAAGCAGAAGAGGCAGGATAAATGAACCGGGTGTCAATCGGATTTTAACAAAGTTTTGGCTGAAATTTATTTTGTGAATCATTACAAAGTTTCTTGATACCGTAGAATCCGTCTAGCAGCTCCTAGTCCCTGCTTAGGCGGTCTAGGATCTAGGTGCTGGTTTGGTGTCCGACTAGCGCCTAGCGAATTTTAGAACCTTGGTTTATATTGCTAATTTTCTCAACATTGGCTTCAAGTAGAGAGAAGTTCAAGGAGAGAGAACTTCTGGTCTCTACCAATATATTGTAATTTTCCAAGGGCGTTTTTTCATGTCAAGATCAGTTGCGCTGGAGGGAGAGAAGACCTTTGCCAACTTTTAAAAATTACGTACATAATCAATCAAAAGAAACTACTGCCAACCACATCCTACTAAAAAATAATAGAACCTAAAGTTTACTAGATATTGTAAAGAAAGAAAAGATTATGATAATCTTAACACTCTCATCATCAATCGTTTATTGAAATGTGAAAAAGACCTGTATAGTTCTTGCCAACAGCCAAAATTTGAATTTTATCATTCCTGTCTCAAACAATCCATGCACTACTCTGTGATGGATAGATGGTATGTCAATTGTCAACCGGAAATAAAGGGTCCAAGTGAACACGTGTACCAAAATTTAATGTTATTTGAGTTGAAGAAAAGGATTTGTCAGCTTTCAGGAACCTTGTCTATTGTTCTACAAAGAATAAACATCTCGTAGGAAATGATATTTTAGAGATCACCCTCCTTCCAAAAGTAAAAGATTATAACTGGATAGATCCAACACAACAATGCCTGAGCTTTTACTTTTATTTGAGCATTTGAAGACTATGAAATTATGAATCAAAATAAGGAATATATGGCAAGGTATTGAAGTTCCAATAGTCATGTTTTATTGTGAGTGTGCTGACATCTGATTGCCCTTCCCTATCCTTGTCTAGAAATAGGAAACATATTGTATGCTCATGCAGGATCTAAAAGTTGGATATCTGTGTTAAGTTTTATTGCTCATGACTCGCCAAGTCCAACTCTTTTGCTTCTGTAGCATTGGCAACACTTCAATAAGGAAGAAACAAAGTAAATTGTGCTATCTGTGTTAGCTGAAACATTCTGTTTACTATCGGTCCGAGTATGCTAACTATGAAATATTTTTTAAACAAATTGATTCTTCATATCTGACCAATTTCACTTCAACTTGGTATAGTCATTTCTTGCTTTTATAATTTGTCATTGTCTGAGCATCTACAATGCAGCACAATGTTTAGTGTCATGCTTTGACCTTCAAGTATTTCCGCTGTCGTAAATTTCTGTTCGCATACCATTAGTGATTGGTTGAATTGTTTGCTGTTTTAGTGCAATTATTGAATTAAAAAATATTTGCACCGACAACATTTTCTTTTATGCATGCTGTAAAACTGTTATTTTTACTCATAAATATTCAAGTATAATACTGTTGGGTGCAATAATTGTCCTTGCTTGGTAGAACGATCAAACCGTGGTGCTTGAGCTGCTGTACGGTTTAAAAAAATTTGAGTTGCACCATTATCATCAGCTATAGCTTTTGGTAAAGCGGTAAGCATTCGTCCTACAATTTCTATCAGAGCCAAGGTCACGGGTTCGATTCCCATTAATTGCCAGGAGTGCAATTATTGGAAGGGAGATTGTTGGGTGCAGTAATTGTGCTTGCTTGGTAGAGCAATCGAACCGTGGTGCTTGAGCTGCTGTGCGGTTTAAAAAGATTTGAGTTGCACCATTACCATCAGCTATAGCTTTTGGTAAAGCGGTAAGCACTCGGTCATAGAAAGTACATGTTTGGATGCAAATGTTTGTGATTGGACATAGATATTGCACCCCTCTAGGGTCCCTGTTAGATTTTAGTCTTGTTTTATGTGCTTGACCGTTTAGAAGTTTGTGTTTCTGTGGAAGTTTCATTTTTTTTCTGTTTTCTAAGGTTCACTGCTTTTTCATATGTCCAGGCTTGCTGTTTTGTTCTCCAAAGTTGGGTTTCAAAAAAGTTCATGACTGGATGGTACTTATTTGTCTTTTATCTAGTTAAAGTGCATATTTTTATCTACACTTGTCTGGATTAAGTATAACAATGCATAAAAAAACTGAAATTGCAGTGTGGTTCTATTTCCAGTTGCTGTTACTTTTTTTGTAACTTGGTGGTTCATTCAGTTTGTCGATGGTTTCTTCAGTCCATTATATGATCAACTGGGCATTGACATATTTGGTAAGTTTTCAGATTCATGCATTGCTCTTCATTGATGTTAGCCGTCTATTTTCTTGAATTTTAGCCGTCACCATGCAGTAGGAAAACATAAATCAAATCAGTTAATTTTTTTGGTCATAGACTTATAGTTGAGGTGGTTGTTTTGGATATGTATGTACTGGGTCCTCTTTTCTTAAAGTAATATCATCTTTCTTTTTCCTGTCAATTTTCTCAAGATGGCATTCTTTCTAATAGCTATGACATTATAGCACTTCTTTATCATGGGACTCATTGAATTTCTGTGGCTTATTCCTCGATTCAGTTTTTAAAAGGTTATCTAATATTTTAGCACCTGTTATTGTTAAAATCCTTGCATTTTTATGCTTGTATTTCTTGTCGAAGTACTTGGATATGCTTTTTGAATCGATTTTTTTGGTTGCAGGACTTGGATTTGTAACATCATTAATTTTCGTATTCCTCGTTGGTGTATTTGTTTCATCATGGTTGGGTTCTACGGTTTTCTGGATTGGTGAATGGTTTATTAAGAGAATGCCGTTTGTGAAACATATTTACTCAGCCTCCAAGCAAGTTAGTGCTGCAATTTCGCCAGGTAAAGAATAGACATGTTTCCTTTGTAGAAACCTAATAGTTTTGTGAAGTTATAATGCAATTCTTTTATATGTGACGGTAAACATGATTTTTTTTTTGCTTTTTAAACCCCTAGCATGTCTTCCTAAATACCTTTATATTTATTTTGGCATCTTCCACTGCCCCTCCCTCTTTCTGTGGTGGGAAAAAGTTTTGTAATGAAATGATACGTGTGCCATGGCTGAGAAATGCTGGCCATCCTTTGTACTATTTGAACTTTCTAGTTCTTTTTTTTACTCACGTAGACTAAGCTAATCATTTTTTATGAATTACCTGTCTATAATGGTTGTGGTCCTTGTGGATAATAAAATCCTTTATATTATATAGTGCTTTGAAGTTTATCAGCGAAATAGACATAGAATTTTGTTCCTAAATGCATCCAATTAGTTTTGGCTTCCTTAAAGTTTTAAATGGCGTGGCTGACTAGAACTATCTTTATTTTGGGCATAAATATTTGCTATCTATTTTAGATTTTTCATGAAAATTACATGTAACCAATAGAAGGTTGCAACTTGCATAGAAGCTTCAAGATGATAAATAAGCCACCTTTCTAAGTTCTTGTTTGAGATGCAGATTGTCGTACATTTAACAAAACTTTTGTCTAAAGCCTGGGTATCCACCTTAAAATTACATTCCATTTGTATAGGATTAGAACTATAAGATACAAAAACCTCTCCCCACCATTCGGTCCTATCATACGTGCAACATCCACGAAACAACTAATGTTCCTCAACAGCAATGTTGGCAGTTGTAAAAATGGTAATTGAATTTTGGCATATGTAAATGGCTTAACATAAAAAATTTATCCTATTTATCCTCCTTCTGAGATGTTTTTTTTCCTTCGATGTGCTTTTTTTTTTGCATCAGGATCTACTTCTTGATTATTTTGCTTTATTTTCGTCGCAGACCAAAATACTACTGCATTTAAGGAAGTTGCAATTATACGTCACCCACGAGTGGGTGAATATGCATTTGGCTTTATCACTTCGTCGGTTCTCCTTCAGGTGAACATATGGTTAATTAATGACCTATGTTTGTATAGAACTTTTTGCTTGTATTTTTTCCTTCATCCAAAAATTACTGTTTTGCTTGTTAATCCTCCACCTCTTAGTTCTTCTGTCCTCGACGCGCTGCATTTGAGTTGTAAGATGCTTGATTCACGATTGAGTTAGATTTAGGTTACATCTTCTAATGTAAGCCCTGCCAATAAACAAAAAGAACACAAAGGAATTGTGTTAAAAGAGTCTCTAGCCCATGCGATGGATGTCTGTCTCCACGAATTTGGTGTGATAAATCAAACATTCTTGTCTCACATTCTTGTGCATTATTTTATTATTTTCGTACTTAATTGTCTTCTTTTCCCTTACTATGCAGAGAGACGAGGGCGATGAACAGCTATATAGTGTTTTTGTACCTACAAACCACTTGTATATTGGTGATATATTCTTGGTTAATTCCAAGGATATAATAAGGCCCAATCTGTCTATCCGTGAAGGGATAGGTATACTATTCTATTTGTGGAACATTCTTTATTTACCCTTGAAATAATATGATTTACCTGTGACGAATTTTTGTCATTGCACATATTAGGACCATGTGTTGAAATCTTGATCCTGCTATAGATTACCAAACTTGCTATCGCCACTACTAAGGTCATGTCAATTGTAAGATAAGATGAATACGAGTACTAGGTATCGTAGGTGCATGTAATCAACAAGTAATGCTGGCACTGATGCAGGTTTCATTAACTAGGATGAATTTAGATAAATATTTCCTTTTTATAGTATTATCATTTTAAACTAGAGATAGTGAGCAGTTATGTTATAAGTGTACCTGATTTCATGAACTTGTGAGAGAAACTGAACATTTGTAAGTTGGAAAATTTACTCCAATGTCGGACTAAGGCCTAATTTCTTCACGGGATACGACCAAGTTCATAGTTTTCATGTTACATGAGAATTTTATATCATCTCGTCAAACCTGGGATATTCCTAAACTATTATATGTCATTAAGACAAAGAACGAACATTAACTGTAAAGCCCTTTTTACTTTCTCCCTTACCTATACTTAGTGTTGGAACACTTACAATATCAATAGAAGTTCTTTGAAAGTGGGAAAAGGACACAATGGCGGAGTTGCATTTCTTATTAGCCCCACGCAGAATAAGTTCGTTGGCTCCTATTAGAATTTAGTGGCCGAACGTGTTGGATAGAATTCTTTAATACCACCATTTGGATTCATGCCTTTGCTTACATATATACTACGTGACTTTTAGTTATTTATTGCCGTTGACTGTATGCCTGTTGTGAGTATCAAGTTTCATTTCTATTTTAATGAAATTTGAGTGGAAATGCAGAAATAATCGTCTCTGGTGGTATGACAATGCCCCAAACAATATCTCCCATGGGAAGTGTTGCTCGAGTCGGTGGAAGAATCCCGCTCAACAGGCTAATGTAGGAATATAGAGGTTCAATCTCAGTGATATTCAGTTTCTTATTTTGCCATGGGTGGCCTCAAAAGATTTTGGAGTTGGAGCTGTTTGAAGACAACAATAGTTTGCACCAACTCATCATGTTGGATAAGATTTGCGTTGACTGCATTGTATTTTATTAAGATCGTATTTCATTTCTGTCCTTTTTTCGTTTCTAATTTTATTATCTTGTGTTTAATCTCTTATTCTGGTAGGATATCAGGTGTGCTCTTATTGAAGTTTTCTGCAACTTTTTTTTTCACCTTTTTTTTTTCTCTTTTTGATCACATTTAAAACTCCTGCTTCAAATTGTTAAAAATTTGATTTATTTATCTGGACGAATGATGTCATGTGTGTGTATATATGTATATGTATGTATATATAATATTTATATGAATAGTATGTCTTTTGTGATATGGCCTCACGGATCTTTATTCGTTAGACGAGTCAACCTTGTTCATATTTATAATAAAAAATAATATTTTTCATGTGCGATTTAAATCAGAGAAGTTTTTGTGTCATCTGAATATAAAGAAAATATATTTTACTAACTTGAATGTGCTAAACAATTACTTAAAACAAGATGCATTGCTACGTCGTCTTACAGAGAAGTTTTTGTGTCATCTGAATATAAAGAAAATATATTTTACTAACTTGAATGTGCTAAACAATTACTTAAAAAAAGATGCATTGCTACATTGGGTAGGGGGGATTCTATTTGACTGGACTTGATAGAGGGCTGCGCAAAATGGGTGAACATCGCCGGTGTATTTGGATCGAGAGTTTTGAATTTCAAATTTATTTGATTATTTAGATAAAATTATATTGAGTTTATTTTAGATCCCAATTGAATCAGCATCGTTGAGCTTTCGTCCCAGATTTTGAGTTCGCATGCATCCTTCATCGTACCCCGGGGTGGGTGGCGGCTTCATTTCGGTTGATTTTGAGTGTGGAATTTTTCTATATGGCCAATTACTGGAATCAAAAACATCTGTTGAGACTTGTGAGATTTGATTTTTCCACTATTTTCCTTTGATTGTGTTTATAATAATGTTCTTTTAAAAATATTCAATTAATTAAGAGTTTTGTGCGTAATTTTTAAGACTTGTTTAAATTGACGTGTGCTATAAGGAAGGAATATTGTATTATCAACACCTGAGCAGGGTGAATTCCCTTAGTCAGATTTGATATTATTAAATGTATCAGTGTATTTGAAATTGGATATTTACACTAATATAAATATATGGATACGGAGACAAATGTGAGCTCAGATAATATATATTTCGATTTTCCGAATGATAACAAGATGGACATAAAAAAGACGAAATTGAAAAAAAAATTACAAATTAGTTGACCAACAACAATACCAAAAATAAAAATGAGCAAATAACATAATAAAAAAATAATTTAAAATATTTGTGATTCTTTGGTCATGTTTGTAATTATTTTTCCATGTGGGTTTTAAAGAAAAATAATGATGTGATTATATTAAATATATTTAAAACTTGTACAAACAATATGCGAATTTTTTGGGAATGAAAAACAGATAAAATATGATAGTTATGAGTAAATTAAAAATTTACTAAAATAGGTTTTTATGATTTTTCATAAAATAAAAAAAATCACCTAAAAATTTTAAGCTGATAAAGACATTTTTGTGAATTTCAATTTGTGTCATAAAATTGAACCACCGGAAACCTCAAGCTTTATATATAAGATAAGGCAAAAACTTGTGTGAGACGATCTCACGAGTCGTATTTTGTGAGACAGATCTTTTATTTGGGTCATCCATGAAAAAATATTATTTTTTATGCTAAGAGTATTACTTTTTATTGTGAATATCGGTAGGGTTGATCTGTTTTACAGATAAATATTCGTGAGACCGTCTCAAAAGAGACCTACTCATAAGATAAATATATATTTTTAAAAATAAAAATATTGATTAAAATATGTAAATTTATATTGTAGCACGTATTACCAATAGAGTAGGTTTCTTGTGAGATGGTCTCACGAATCTTTATCTGTGAGACGGGTCAATTCTACCGATATTCACAATAAAAAGTAATATTCTTAGTATAAAAAATAATATTTTTTCATTGATTATCCAAATAAAAGACATATCTCACAAAATACTATCCATGAGAGTGTCTCATACAAATTTTTGCCTAACCGATATTACCGGTAGGAACATTCTAAATAAGAAACTTATCTGCCAAACATATCGGCTATGGTCTCTGAGAATACATGCGCCTGAAACATCCGGCCATTACCGCAAAAGAAGGAACTTCAAGTATATATATAGCAAAACATTTGCATCAGTATTCCCTTAAAACATATATCCAATTTCCAGCATTGAGTCAATGATCGCACATATTACAGATAAATATATTCCATAGAATTCAGTCTACTGGCTTTGTAACCATGTAGAGACTCTGAATAGTTCTATACCTTATTTTCTTGATGATTTTGATCTCTCCGAATATATCGACGAAACCATTCCCAAGATCGGCAGCAGCAGATGCGCCTTTTTTATTCCTTTTCATGGAGGTCCGGGAGAACCGATCAGTATTTCTAGTATTGTCATTATCATCTTCATAGTCTCCGAAGATCATTATGAGCTGTCTTGAAACAGTCGGCGACATCTTCGACTCCGGCAATCCATTTCGACTCTCGTCTTTGGGGTAAGCTTCTTGATACCCCATGGAAGACAGGCCCATCAAGGGCCCCATTATCCTTGGCCTATCCCTAGCCCAAGTGGAAAACAAGCCCACCAAAGGCCCATGTATTCTCCTATAAATACCAGATTTGAGTGTTCAGTAGATTCATTCACTATATTATTTTCAACAGCGCCCTTAGCTGCTCCCCTCATATATCCTCAGTCTCTAACTTGAGCGTCGGAGGGGCTACGCCAGGACATTCTCCTGGCCCCCTCCTAACGGTCTTATTTGTGATTTCAGGCCCAGAGCCCGTGTCTAGATTAGTGACGCTTGCGTGGATCGGACCCTAAATTTCCCATGAGTATCACTTGGCGCCGTCTGTGAGAATATCTGAGTTGAGACGTAGAGATGGTAGTGAGGCGAGGGAGTAGAAGAGTTAACTCAGCGTCATCGCGTCCTCAGAGGGGACCCGAACAGTCTCATGCTGAGGCGAGGCAGGAACAACCCCATCAGGAGACAAGAACTGAACAACCTCGTCAGGAGACCAGGGTCGAGCAACCCTGTCCTAATGAAAATGTGGGGAACTTGACCCTGGAGCAGTTGGGTCAATTTATCACTCGGACACTTGATGAAGCTATGAGGAGGAACCAAGAATCTGTGTTCATTGAAGAGCAGGCCACTCGCCAGGAGCGAGAGGAAAATGTTGAGGGCCAGCAGAGCAGAATTGAAGAGACCCAGCCCCTCCCAAGCGAAGGGAATGCAGAGATTGGAGAGATGTAGAAGGAATACGGATGTTGAGACAACAGGTGGGAAGCAGAGCGCCGGCCCCCAAGAGAGGAAGTCCTTTTTCGCTTGCCATTCTGGAAGAAGGACTTCCCCCGAGTTTCCGACAACCGAATGTTGGAGAATATGATGGACATACTGACCCCGAAGAGCATTTGGGGAGATTTGAGAATGCGGCTTTGTTGCATCAGTACACAGATGGAGTGAAATGCCGGGTGTTCTTGGGCACGTTGGTGAGGTCAGCCCAGCAGTGGTTTAACACCTTGCAGCCTAACTCCATATGTTCCTTTGAGGACTTTTCAGTCGCTTTCTTGCACAGATTTGCCAGTAGTAAGCGACATCAGAAAAATTATTTGAGCTTGTTCGTGATGAAACAGCAAGAGGCCGAGACTTTGCGATAATTTGTCCAGCGTTTTAACAATGCGGCGTTGGAGATACCAGCGGCTACCCCGGACATCATGATAAGTGCTTTCACCCAAGGCCTGAGAGGAGGGGAGTTTTTTAAGTCGCTGGTCAAGAAGCCTCCGTCGAGCTACGATGATCTGTTGGCTCGAGCTGAGAAGTATGTAAACTTGGAAGATGCTCAACGGTACAGAAGGATGGAGAATCGGCCCGGAGGAAGCAGAGCTGAGGGAACGGAGAAAGGGGGAAGGAAGAGGGGTGCGGGGGAAAGAGAGGAGGACAGAAATAGAAATAGAGGACCATTCTCGTCACATGTTCCTCTTAATAGGAATCGTGATAAAGTAATGGAGGTGAGGGAGTCAGAGGGAAGGTGGGAGAAGTCGCAGAGAGCGGAGGGCGGAGTTAGGATGCCTCCAGTGGACAGAAGAGAGGGATCCTCGTCCGGGGACCGACCAAAACCTCGCACGTCTCCTAGACGGGGTCGAGGTCCTCCTTGGATCAACCGGAGGGTAGGAGAGCCGAGAAGAGAAGGGCGGGGTCAGGATGCTCCTCGGGGACCTATCGAGCCGAGGAGAAGAGCAGACGAAGATAACCACCCCACGAGAGGAATGATTCACATGATCTCGGGGGGTGCTACTGATGGAAACTCTGGGCGAGCCCGGAAAGCGCACGGAAGGAGGTTGGAGAATTTTGAAATATCCAGGGGTGCAGACTTAACCCAAGATCCTGTCATCAGCTTCGGGCCGGAGGACCTTCGAGGCATCGTGGCCCCTCATAACGATGCCTTGGTGGTGACGGCCACCATTGCTAACTACGATGTGGCAAGGATCTTCATTGATAATGGGAGCTCTGTAAATATATTGTTTAAGAGCACGTTGGATTAGATGAAAGTCGAAGGATTCGAGTTTGATCCAGTCTCCACTCCTCTATATGGATTCGCAGGCCATGCCATTCCGCCGCTGGGTCAGATTACTCTTCCCCTATCTTTGGGACGTGACTCTCGGCGGGTGTCAAAGATGATAACATTTACCGTGGTAGATACCCCCTCGTCGTATAATGGAATCCTGGGGCGGCCTGCCTTAAAGGATTTCAGAGCCGTAACTTCCACGTATCATCAGAAGTTGAAATTTCCTGTGGGAAAGGAGGTGGGAGTCTTGTGTGGAGACCAGAAAGTTGCACGAAGATGTTATGAAGGAATAGTGAAAGAAGAGGGGAAGAGGGCTCGTGTGGAGGTCAATATGATTAGAAGAGGGCGAAGCGGGTTTCCCGTGGTAGTGAGGGAGGTTCATGAGGTGATGGATGAAAAGCCGGAGATTGTGACATTGGGGCCCGATGAGAAGACTCTCAGAATGACCCCTGACCTTGACCCAAAAGTCAGGGAGGAACTCATTATTTGTTTACAAGCTAATCTCAGCGGATTCGCTTGGTCAGCCCAAGAGCTCACAGAGACGAGCCCAGATGTAGCAGAGCACCGATTGAACATCTTACCGAACTCTCGTCCCGTAAAGCAGAAGAAGAGACATTTCGGGCCTGAGAAAGATATGGCTATAAAAAAAGAAGTGAGGGAATTGCTCAATGCTGGGCACATTCGAGAGGTGCAGTTTCCTACTTGGCTCTCGAATGTCGTTCTTGTTCCGAAGAGTTCAGGGAAATGGAGGATGTGTGTGGATTTCAGAGACCTCAATAAGGCATGCCCTAAAGATTGTTATCCTCTACCTCGGATAGATCAGTTGGTGGACTCCACAGCGGGACATCAATATTTGTGTATGTTGGATGCTTATCAGGGATATCATCAAATTCCCTTGGCTGTGGAGGATCAGGATAAAGTGAGTTTCGTCACCTCTGAAGGAACTTTCTGCTACGTGGTCATGCCCTTTGGACTCAAAAATGCCGGAGCCACGTATCAGCGATTGATGGATAGAGTCTTTTCTGAACAGGTAGGAAGGAATGTCGAAGTGTATGTAGACGACATCATGGTAAAATCAAAAGACTCATCCCAGCTTGTACCTGATTAGGTGGAAACCTTTGCAACCCTCAAATCCTACGGGCTGAAGTTGAATCCTCAGAAGTGTATCTTTGGGGTGAGGAGTGGAAAGTTTTTGGGTTATATGGTGACAGAAAGAGGGATCGAGGCCAACCCCGAGAAAGTCCAAGCTATCCAAGATATGGTCTCTCCTCGGGGACCCAAAGATGTTCAACAGTTGACAGGGAGGATTGCTGCTCTGGCACGTTTTATCTCGAGATCCGCTCACAGAAGTTTACCATTCTTCCGGACCTTGCGCAAGGCAAAAAAATTTGAATGGGGTCCGGATTGCGAGAAGGCTTTTACCGAGTTGAAGGAGTATCTTGCTGAGCTTCCTGTCCTGGCCAAACCGGCAGCAGGCGAGCCTTTGTGGGTATATTTATCTGCCACTGAAGGAGCTGTGAGCTCGGTCCTAGTCAAGTCAGAAGGATCAGTTCAGCAGCCGGTTTACTACGTTTCGCATGCACTCAAAGGGGCAGAAATCAGGTATTCAGGGTTGGAAAAGTTGGCTTTGGCATTGGTGATGACAGCGAGGCGCTTGAGACCCTACTTCCTATCTCATCCAATTGTGGTGCTAACTAACAGTCCATTGGGCAGAATCCTCACTCATTCTGATATATCCGGCCGCCTGGTTAAGTGGACTACGGATTTGGGAGAATATGACATCCAGTATGAGCCGAGAACAGCTATTAAATCACAAGCCTTAGCCGATTTTCTGGCTGAGACTGTTCATCAGGAGAATGAAGACCCTTGGAAGGTGTATGTGGATGGTTCCTCGTCGAAGGATGGAAGTGGGGTGGGAGTAGTACTAATTTCACCAGCTGGGGAGGAAGTGAAGTTGGCTGTAAGGTTGGACTTTCGAGCCTCCAATAATGAGGCAGAGTATGAGGCTGTGTTGGCCGGACTTCGAGCAGCCAGAAATGTGGGAGCTACCCGAGTACTTATTTTTTCTGACTCGCAGTTGGTAGCACAACAGATGAAGGGGATGTATGATGTGAAAGATGAGAAACTTATTGAGTATGCTCGAGAAGTGGACAGAGTTAGAGAGAAATTCACGGAGATTACATTTGAACAGATCCCCAGGAAAGAAAATGAAAAGGCGGACGCTCTAGCCAAAATGGCTGGAACAATGGGAAGTTGGAAGAATAGAGATGTGGTATTTCAAATCGAACTCACACCTCACACGAGTTCACCTGCAGTTGAGTAAGAAGAAGATGATTGGAGGACTGACATAATTGATTACTTGAAAGAGGGAAAGCTTCCTGATAACCCTCGCGAAGCTCGTAAGTTGAAGATAAAATGTTCACGCTATGTAATGGTTGGGGACGTGTTGTTTAGAACGTCTTTTGCAGGGCCACTTCTTCGGTGCTTAAGTTACAAAGAGGTTGATTATGTGCTCCGAGAAGTTCACGAGGGGTGTTGTGGAAATCATTTAGGGGCTTATGCATTAGCAAGAAAAGTACTGCTCGCCGGTTATTCTTGGCCCTCAGTGTTGCATGATGCTCAAGAGTTGGTAATGTCTTGTGATAGTTGTCAACGTCATGCGCGGTTGAATTACCGGCCGGCCGCGATGATGAAGGCTGTCACGGCCGCCTGTCCCTTTGACCAGTGGGGAATGGATATCGTGGGACCTTTTCCTATAGCTCCTGCTCAGAAAAAATTCCTACTGGTAGCAGTTGATTATTTTTCAAAGTGGGTGGAAGCAGAGCCTTTGGCCAGAATCACTGAGAACGACGTCCTGAAATTCTTGTGGAAGAGTATAGTATGCAGGTACGAGGTACCTAGGAGGCTGATATCCGATAATGGGAGACATTTCCAAGGGGCCAAAATCAAAGCTTGGTGTAAAGAGATGAAGATCCAACAAGTCTTTACCTCTGTAGCTTACTCGCAGAGTAATGGCCAGGTGGAGGTGACTAATCGGACGCTGGTACAGGGTCTGAAAGTTCGACTGGGCAAAGCCAAAGGCAATTGGGTGGATGAGCTACCAAGTGTCTTATGGGCATACCGAACCACTCCGAGAGAGGGAACCAAAGAAACTCCTTTCAGTTTGGTCTACGGTAATGAAGCAGTGCTCCCGGCTGAGATCGGGTTGGAATCGGCAAGGGTGATGTTTTATGACGAGGACAATGGGGCGAGACGCGCTACTGACCTTGATATTTTGGAAGGAAAGAGGGAGGCTGCCAGCATTCAATTGGAAGCTTATAAGAACCGCATTGCACAGTCTTATAATCGGAGAGTCGTGCAAATAAACTTTCAGGTGGGTGATTTGGTCCTGAGGAAGGTGCCAGAAGAGCAGAGGGAAAAATTGGACCCAAAGTGGGAGGGTCCCTTCAAGGTGGTCGAGAGGTTGAGCTCTGGAGCCTATTACTTAGAGAATGCGCAAGGCAAAGCTTTGAAGAGGCCTTGGAATGCTTATCACCTTAGGAAGTATTATTCTTGATTCTGTCATTGATGTATTTTATTTCCTGAATTTTCTTGTGTAATCCATCGGAATTCAATAAAATCAAGTTCTTCCTTTTAGTTCATGAATGTAGTGGTATCGTGAGAGTGATAAAATGATTTTATTTTCCTACTAAGGTATCGCCTAGTAGAGGAGCAGCGTGAAAAATTTTATTTTCCTACTAAGGCATCGCTTAGTAGAGGAGCAGCGTGAAAAATTTTATTTTCCTACTAAGGCATCGCTTAGTAGAGGAGCAACGTGAAAAATTTTATTTTTCTACTAAGGCATCGCCTAGTAGAGGAGCAGAGTGAGGAAGAAAAAATTTCTATGTTTCTACTAAGACATCGCCTAGTAGAGGAGCAGAGGGTGGAGGTGGTACATTTTTATTTTTTTTTTCCTGCTAAGGCATCGCCTAGTAGAGGAGTAGAGGGTGATGGTGTTAATTTCTATTTTCCTGCTAAGGTGTCACCTAGCAGAGGAGTTAGAAGGTGGAGATGGTGAATTTCTATTTTCCTGCTAAGGTGTCACCTAGCAGAGGAGTTAGAGGGTGATGGTGTTGATTTCTATTTTTCTGCTAAGGTATGACCTAGCAGAGGAGTTAGAGGGTGATGGTGTTGATTTCTATTTTCCTGCTAAGGTGTCACCTAGCAGAAGAGTTAGAGGGTGATGGTGTTGGTTTCTATTTTCCTGCTAAGGTGTCACCTAGCAGAGGAGTTAGAGGGTGGAGATGGTGAATTTCTATTTTCCTGCTAAGGTGTCACCTAGCAGAGGAGTTAGAGGGGGGAGGTGGTTGATTTTTATTTTCCTTCTAAGGTATGACCTAGCAGAGGAGTTAGAGGGTGATGGTGTTGATTTCTATTTTCCTGCTAAGGTGTCACCTAGCAGAGGAGTTAGAGGGTGATGGTGTTGATTTCTATTTTCCTGCTAAGGTGTCACCTAGCAGAGGAGTTAGAGGGTGGAGATGGTGAATTTCTATTTTCCTGCTAAGGTGTCACCTAGAAGAGGAGTTAGATGGGGGAGGTGGTTGATTTTTATTTTCCTGCTAAGGTATGACCTAGCAGAGGAGTTAGATGGTGATGGTGTTGATTTCTATTTTCTTGCTAAGGTGTCACCTAGCAGAGGAGTTAGAGGGTGATGGTGTTGATTTCTATTTTCCTGCTAAGGTGTCACCTAGTAGAGGAGTTAGAGGGTGGAGATGGTGAATTTCTATTTTCCTGTCACCGAGCAGAGGAGTTAGCAGGGGAAGGTGGTTGATTTTTATTTTCCTGCTAAGATATGATCTAGCAGAGGAGTTAGAGGGTGATGATTTTATTTGCCCTAACATGTTAATAGTATCAGAGACAAACTCGTGAGAAGCAGTAAATTCAAATGCAAAATACTCAGGGTTGCATAAATAAAACGAGTTCGTACTTTTTAAAAGTGCGCAAAAGGAAATAACCAAATGTAAACGTCCCAAAAGTCGCATAATCCTATGGAAAATAAAACAATGCAGAAAATAACATAAATAAAGGAGCTCAATCTAGGAATCGGGGGGGAGACTCGATATGAAGCCCTCGAAGTCGATAAAGTCAGTAGGGGCGCCTGGCGGAGGATAGCCCTGAGCATGGAAAAGGCCGACTGCACCCTCGAAACCCACCCCCAGGTAGTGAAAAGCTTTCGGACCACAGATCTCGACAAATTCTTCGGATTTGAGAAATTCCTCTTTGAAGGAGGAGGCTTCTGCAACATGTCGTGCCTTGGCATCTTTAAGCTCAGTATGTGAGTTCTTTAATTCTTTCTTCAGCTTCTGGATCTCTTTAGCTTGATCCTCTATCGGCCGCTGAGACTCCTGCTTCTGTTTTGAGAGCTTGCCGCACTGGATCCGGGACTCCGACAATTGAGCTTGGGACTCCGAAAGCTCCTCGGCATGCGACACTTTCATCTCATCAATAGTAGCCTGGAGCTGTTCGCGGAGAGCCTGAACCTCGCGTAATTCTTGACAAGAGTCAGATCAAGCGGCGTGAGCGCGCTCAGCCAACTCCCCGACGTACATCATGCCCTGCATAAGTAGACAAGGGTGAAAAGACGATAAGAAGATCAAATGTATATTAAACATCAATCTAAAGGTTATAAGGAGAAGTATACCTCGATGACACTTCTGCATGTCCGGCGGAGGAGGTCTGACCACCCCAATGAACCCATGAACGCTGCATCGACGTCGGAAGGAAGCTGATACATTATCTTCTGAGCCAGAGGAGTAGGACCCCGCCCCATGATGGCCGAATCCGAAGTGTATAGAGGATGCACCGCCGATGCGAGGGGAGGCCCCTCATCGGGCTCGGACCCCTCTGGAGAAGAGACCGATACGACAGAAATCTCAGAAATCTTGCGCTTGCCATGCTGAGGGGCTGACGGACTAAGATCAGTGGATGCATTTTGCTTACCAGACGGAGGAGGGGACTTGGCGCGAGGAGGTGGCGAGGAGGCTCGCTCTGAGGCGGAGGAGGAGGAGCCTGCCTTCTTCTTCTTCGCAGCAGTAGGGGAGCTAGGGGAGCTAGCAGGCTTTTTCGCGGTAGTAGAACAGGAACCTGTTTTCTTTTTCTCAGCAGCAGAACAATCTCCCTTTGGGCCCATCGTGACTGCCGGGGTAATGGATTTCTGGGAAGCTGATGAAGAACCCCCGGCCTTTGTCTTGGAAAGCTCACGGAGAAATATGGCGTTCATGACTCTAGTACCTGCAAGCAGAGACAAGGAACCAAATGAGAATGTTATCAAGTAACATAATAAATAAAAGAAAAACAAGAAGTATGGACAGATGAGAATATCTACCAGCATTCTCCTTCAGCTTAATTTTAGCGGGACTTAACCCGGCATGACATAGGAGATCCTCAGATAGAAGTTTGGGAATGTTAAAGCATCGATCTCCTAGTACAGTCATTATCTGCAGGTACTCCTCATCTTTCTTATAACTCTTGGAAAGTTTGGGTTTAGTGAAGACAGGGTACCAATCGGTAAAGCAAGTCAATTCTTTGGGTGGCTGTACAAAGAAGAAGTATTTTTTCCAGTCCTTCACATGACTGGGGGCCCCATCGAACAGTTTGTGGCTAGACCGGGATGTTACATAGAAAGGTCCATCTTTTGACCTGAACAAAACTAAGAAGTAGGAAAAAGTGGTGCAATTCAAAGGGAGGCCTAAAGCTCTAAATAACACAGCGAAACAGCTTATCAAACGGAAGGCATTAGGCGTGAGTAAACCTAAGTGCACCTGATAGTACTTGCTTAATTCTTGAAAGAAATCACACAGGGGGAAACAAAGGCCGGCATCAAAATGATGCTGAAAAAAGGTATAATAGACCTTAGGGGCTAGATAAGGTCGGTCCTTTGGGCCAGGAATGATGATCTGGTGGGAGGAAGGAATGTGCCACAGAGTCCTAATTTTCGACTCACTACCAGGAGGAATGTGGGATGACAAGTGACCATACCATAAGTTATCTGCCTCAGATATGTTCATTTGTTGGGTCACGTGACGAACTTCCTTACCCGGACGACTATGAACGGTGACTTCCTCCTCAGGAGGATCAAGGGTAAAATCAGGATCAGCTAGGGAAGTCCTACCCTGGCTAGACTCGCTGGACCTGCTAGACCTGCTAGACTTGCTGGACTCGCTAGACTCGCTAAACCTCTCAGAACCACGCGAAGAAATAGACTCGGAATCGGAATCGGAAGAAGACATAAGTGCTAAGAATAATCAAACAGCAAGAGGAGAGAACTGACCCGGATGGGACGAGGAAAAAAATGTTCAAGAGATAAGACCACAAGAGCGAGCAGGTGAGGGGCGCGCGCTGGGGCGTGGCACGCTCGTGCAGGGCTAGAGATGCACCGGGCGAGCGTGCAGCTGGGCCGTGGCGTGGTGGGCGAGCTGCTGTGGGCGAGGACGAGCTCGGCCGGTGGGCCGGGCGAGTGTATGGGCATGGCGAAGTGCGTTCGGGGGCGAGCATGCAAGGGCGAGCCCGCGTGTCGAGGCGAGCCCGTGTGTCTAGGCGAGAGGGCGAAGGCGGTGTGGGCAGCGCTCGGCGCGGCTGGGCGAGCGCTGGTAGGGAGCTCGGGGGCGAGCGTGCGCTTGGAGGGGCGAGCGTGGCTGGAAGCTCGAGGGCGAGCGTGCGGTGCTGGGAAGGGAGCTCGGGGGCGAGCGTGCACCTGGAGGGGCGAGCGTGCGCTGGGAGCTCGAGGGCGAGCGTGCGGCGCTGGGCAGGGGACGCGCGGCAGGGAGCTCGGGGGCGAGCGTGCGCTTGGAGAGGCGAGCGTGGCTGGAAGCTCGAGGGCGAGCGTGCGGTGCTGGGAAGGGAGCTCGGGGGCGAGCGTGCACCTGGAGGGGCGAGCGTGCGCTGGGAGCTCGAGGCCGAGCGTGCGGCGCTAGGCAGGGGACGCGCGCGGCTGGCTAGCTCTGGCAGGCGAGGACGAGTGCGCGGCTCGGGGCAGGGGACGCGCGGCTAGCGAGTTCTGGCAGGCGAGGGCAAACGCGCGAGGCTCGGGGCAGGTGGCGAGCTCGTGTGGTTGTGACTCGGTGTGGGCGTGCGTGCTCGGCGTGGGCTGGCAGCGAGGTTTCGATGCTGGCGGCTGGCAGGCGAGGGCTCGTGCGAGCGGCTCAAGCAAGGCGGTGGATAGGGTATGACTATGACGGTGAGGTGATGATGAAGCAGTGTTAGGGTTAACACGCAGGTGAAGCGTGGGCTGGGGAGAGCTGGTAAGCGAAATTGAGGAGAAAGTTATGTGGGGAGAAGTAAAATTGAAGTATGGGAGGACCTCTATTTATAGAGGAGTTCAGACCAAATCTTACCATTCGGGAGGAGATTGTGATTTGATTTGATATCTTTCCAGAATAGGATTGCGATTTGATTGCGTAATTTTCGCAGCGACAACATAGTTCGTTAACGATAAGCGGAATAAATTTTTCTAGTACGGTACGTCCTCATCGTCGATAAACCAAGGACAACACAACTAATCGAACTTTGAACCTACGATTCAGTTCGACTTGGGAGGGGGAGACTTGTGATACCCCATGGAAGACAGGCCCATCAAGGGCCCCATTATCCTTGGCACATCCCTAGCCCAAGTGGAAAACAACCCCACCAAGGGCCCAGGTATTCTCCTATAAATACCAGGTTTGAGTGTTCAGTAGATTCATTCACTATATGGTTTTCAGCAGCGCCCTTAGCTGCTCCCCTCATATATCCTCAGTCTCTAACTTGAGCGTCGGAGGGGCTACGCCAGGACACCCTCCTGGCCCCCTCCTAACGGTCTTATTTGTGATTTCAGGCCCAGGGTAATTTTGAAGCTCATGTCTGGATTAGTGACGCTTGCGTGGATCGGACCCTAAATTTCTCGTGAGTATCACTTCTGTTGAAGATGATGATGGCGAATGTTGAGCCATTGAAATTATATGAACAGATTACAAGAAATCTGTGTGAGAGAGAGAGAGAGAGTTGCACCTCTGAGTGCGTGTTTCTGTGTGCATTTATGTGTTCAGATCCTCGTCAAATCTTATGTTTATTTTTATTTATTTATTTTTTGAACAAATAGACTAATTAATTTTGGAAATTGAAGGTTTACTTTCCAAAATGGTGGTGTTTGGGGGATGACGAGAGAGTCAAATTATTTGTTTTAAAATTCTAAATATTGTTAGAAACCTCCAATAGAAAAAATAAAAATAAAAATAACTCTCATTTTACAGAATTTTGAACGTACTTTTATCTCTACTTGTTTTCAAGGGTATATGTATATATACTCAAAATTCGAAAATAATGAAAGTTGATAGATCATTTTTTATGAAAATTTTTCAAAAATCTCGAGATTTCAATGAAAATATTGAATGCAATTATCGTTATTTAAACATAAAATCAATTTTTAAATATATAGAGTATGTACCAACACCTTTTTTGTCGTCAATGAAATAGATGAATCTTCGTACCTACCATTTCACCAATTTCCATATAATCGTTATAGAATAATAACAATTTGCTATGGTTCCTATTAACTTTTCAAATGTCTTCATAATTTATTATGTCAATAATATAATAATAGTACAGAGTTTTTATTAAATAAAATAATAAACATTTGGCTCACCGTTGACATGACATTGAACATTATCCATTTTCAACCAAAATTTAGATATCACACATGGCATGGGAGAATAGTTTTTTTGATTCACTGACTCGTTGAATTTCGAGTTTTTGTCTACTAAGTTTTCAAAGTTTAATTTTAGTACATTAAATTTAATTTTCGACTATGCTGTCCAATTATTGATGTGACATCGGACAATACTGACATGACATTGAAAAATACTAGCTTCGAATTGAAATATTGTTGACTTGTTCTATGTCATATCAATAACTGAATTAGAATAGTTGAAAATAAAAAATTTGTATATCAAAACAAAACCTTGAAAACTTTATTGGACCAAAATAAAAATTGAATAAATTAGTTGACGAAAAAAATTTATTTATACTCATCGCAATAAGATCATAATTTGACGATTAAAGAACCAAAATACTACACTGGCAACTTACATGACATTTTTTTAAAAAATTTCGCCTATACATGTATACAAGCAAAAGAGCAATGCATGCAATTTCCTCCATTAAAAAAAATAATTTCGAAATTTTACCTTTTAATTTATTAAAAAATATGTCTATTGTGAAACGGTATTTCAAATCTATTTCCGTGATACGGATTAACCCCGAACCATACTTAAAGTGAATAGTGATATTTTTAGTATAAAAAAAAATATTTTTCATAAATCAAGCCATGTTGGACTTCTGTCTCACAATCGTATTTTTAAAGTTTTTGTGTATATTAAAATTAAGTTAATTTTTTCCGTGCAAATATATTTATAAATTAGTTGTGACAATCCTTGACCGTAAATTAAATAATGTTTTTGGAGTCGAAGCTTAGCAGATTGTTAGAGTAGATGCCCTGCAAGCCAACGGTTGGCTAGGGAATTTATTGACTCAAGTGAAATAAACAATTTTTATTTTAATATAATTTAACTTTTAATGGTTTCGTTATACTTTATCTGTATACCCATGCAAACAGCATAGATAAAGTCCTTGATTATGCTTTAATACAAATGAATCGTAATTCGATGTTGAAACTCATTTGTAAACACTGCATATTCTAAATTCGTTCCTAGTCGATTCAGCCGCCTAAAACATGGATAAAGGTCGCTTGAGCTCGAGACCAGCATCTGTGATGTTGTGTACTGCGTTTCTTGGTAAGGGCATAAAGATGTCCAAACATTCAGATGGGTAGTCATATGATGATTATACCGAACAAACCTCCCTCGGACTTTCCAAGTGGTTATCATTCATCGAGAGGATAAGTCTGTGGTTATGATTGTACACCATTAGTCCTTACGACCTGGGACAACACTGAGGCTCTATATGCTAGGGCTGTGCTTTGACTCGTTTACCTGCTCCAGGAGAGTCATCAGGTGGCGAGGTTGGGTATAGTTGCGGCACATATAGGAGCCAGTGCATTGTAGTCGGGGATTCACCGCTCACCTACGGGTGTGGATATCCTATGTGATCTGATGAAATAATAGTGCATGGAATCTCTGGCCAGAGTGCGAGATGTACGTTGGAGAAGGAGTTCTTCAAATAGTACACGCGATGCCACTATTATAGTTATCACATAGTTATCGAATTATTATGCAACCCTCGATGAACCAATGGTTGCAGATTCGATCGGATATATGAGATGAAGGGACCGTACTGTACGTTAATCATAATCGACTGGTTCTTGCAAGCACTATCAGTGATACCTAGGGGATCATGGGGCGATGCTACTAGACGCTCTTACCATGATCCGATGGGTACAATCAGAAATGAGTTCTGACATTCTTGATCAAGGTGTTGATGAAAAGAATGGGGCTAACTAGGGTAAGCCCGAATAAAGGATTATGTCCTGAATCACAAAGAGTTGTGAACCCACGGCTAGCTGTATCCCTGAACCATTGAGGGTCACACAAGCACTGGTTTACTTGCTCCCGTTGAGATAATAAATTCAAGGAGTTGAATTTATAGAAAACGTTGAGATAATAAATTCAATGAGTTGAATTTATAAGAAATAAGTTTGATATGATCAATTGATAAGCTTATAAATAAAGTTTATAAAAGCTTATAGAAATTTTGAGAGCATGACTGCTTAAACAATCAAAGGGAGTGCACCTGCCATATTTAGACATTTGTGATCTCGATATTATAGTGTGCATCATAATAACAAACAAGTTCGAACTGTCAAATCGATGATATTTGATCACCGATCGGGATTATGATGATATTAATGTAATGGGAGCATGAATCATGGGCTTGTAAGAGTATAAGCTCATCATGCTAATTTATTAAAGTTCAAGTGGGCTTTAGTAGTTGAATTATATTTTGATTGAGTCAAAATATAGCCCATTAAGTTTTATAAAATATGGTATTGATTTATGTAATATGGAGATATTCATGATACCATAATTTTAAAACTTGCACACAAACAAAATGTTAATGCATGATTAGTAGTGTGCCATTCTCGTGAGTCAAGGATTTATTGAAATTTATTAACTTAATTAATATGATTAATTAAGGAAATTACAATTAGTTGATTCAATTAACATAATATTTATATTGCTTTGAGAATGGACCACCGATGCTTTATACATAAAAGGAAAATCGAGATTTGCAAGGTGATTTGACAAGAAATCAAAAAGGACTTTTATTTGGCATGCAAATATTGTTTAGAATATTTAATTGACTTAATTAAGCTATTTAATTAAGTAAATTGAAATTTAGAAACAATTAATAGAATTTTGATTCTTATTACGCACACAGAGGCATCCGAAATTAGAGGAAGACTTTCGGCTCTTCCCAAGAATGGAGTGCTGCTCTCGAAAATTATTTTTCTTGTTGCAAGAAGTTGATTTCCTCTTCATGTTTTATCTCTACGCAATAGATCTTCTAATTTTCTAGTGCAAATTAGAAGAGGAACAAGTAATCCGGTCGTGGACCTGATTCGAAGATTAAAGAAGTAGATCGAAGAACGTTCGTAGGGATTTACAACAAGAGCTACGTCTGCTAATACCGGAGTAGTTGGTGCCAAGTGAAATTATTCACCAAATGTATAATTCTTTAACATCCTATGAATGTTTTTGTTAAATCATACGAGCGCCCAAAGCAAAACATATTTTGATTGTCAAAATAAAATAAAAATTTTTAAACTTCCGCTGCGTTTGGGCACGTAAAAAACCCAGATCCAACAGTTGATGTCTTCTTTCTGAAGTCGTGCGTTGACTTGGCCAACATTTAGTTAATATTTTGGGCCTCACATTATATATCTTTCTAAATTTCGGTAAGAAATATATATTATATAGATCACAGCTTATTTAGGCATAAGAATAAAAATCTCACATCCTAGGAAATATAATATTCATAATTTAGTGGTCATCTGATTTATACTATATTATAAAAATTATTTTAGAATAATTAACTTTATTGTCATGTTATATCAAATTTATATGAAACATATATAGGCCAATAAATATTATAACTAGCGACAAAAATTAGCAATATCCGACATTTTGTCAGTAATATTCGGAGAATGTTAGCGATTTTCAACACTCTAGCAGCACTTCGACAAAGAAAAAATAGACTAAAAGAGAGTGGAGAAAAAAAAAGAGGCAACATGTTATATTGTTAATTAGATGACTAAAATTCTATCTAGGTCAATTTACATGATTATTTTGGAATTTTCATTTACCCTTTAAAGTTATGAGTAGATCTCTTGTGAGATGATCTCACGAATCTTTATTTGTGAGACGGGTCAACACTACCGATATTTACAATAAAAAGTAATACTCTTAGCATAAAAAGTAATATTTTTTCATGGATGACCCAAATAAGAGATCTGTTTCACAAAATACGATCTGTAAGACCGTCTCACACAAGTTTTTGCCTAAATTTATTGTATACTTACAATCATCAATCATTGAGTTTTTATTTCCAAAACGCGCGATGAAATTGATGAAAAAAATTATTCGTAAGCGTATCATAATTAATGATTTTCCAATTGAAAGAGAACAAATAAATTCAATATAAGTTGGAAATGTTCTCGAACATTAGTGTCAATGGGCTTGAATTTCATTGAATTTTGGACACGATGTATATATTAATATGATTATATCTAAAGCCAGTTTTTGTGAGACCGGGCTTGTATCCCATATGGTCTCACTTCTGTCAGATTAGCTGGCACCTCTAATTCGATTCTCCCTCTCCACGTGTAATAAAAAAAAACCAGTTTTTGTGGGTTTTCAATGCAAGACCAAGACTAAGTCAAGATAAATATAATATATTTTTCATTCATAAAGAAAAATATCGAAGAATTTTCTCTTACATATGATACACCAATTCTAAATCGTGTGGCAGTTTAATACTTCCTATAATTAATTATATAGCAATACAAATAGTAGCAATTGTCTACAGTTTTTTAAACCAAAGGGGGCGACGATACCATTGATATGTGCATCCGAAATGGATAATAATTTGTAGCCGATCGTGGAGTCGACCAACTAATCAATCCTTTGGAGAGGATAACTGTCTTTGGACATGCTCGATAGTTTGATCAAGACTCCATGTGTGATGTTGGTGATGTCTGAAGTTTTGTAAGAAATTGCTGAGTTGATTTAAAGTGTGTCGTGACAACTTTCCACATCGTTGTGGTCTGGAAAAACATGAACGAACTAGTGAGAGGACACTTGAAGACTTTTTCCAACTAAATCTTTTCTAGGCTGAATTTTACCTTCAATATACCTGAGTATTTTGTAGATGATAAAAAGAAATCAATTGTTTTAGTATGTAAAATCGATGATAACCTTCAACTATAAATTATTCCTTGGTCCCACGTGTAGTAATTTGATATAATAATATGAAAATAAAGAATATATATATATATATATATATATATATATATATATATATATATATAACAGACAACGTAAACATAACCAACCATGTCCCTAATTTTCCTAGATCGGAAATTTTGGAACTTGGAGAGTAGCTTCTGATTCGATGGAATTAATTAACTTTTGACTATTACAATCCCAGCCCATTGCTCTCTTCATAAAAAAAAAATATGCAAGTTCTTGGTTTTCCGAACATTCATCCCCATTAATTAATATACATTCAAAAGCGAAACTTTCCAAAATAATATAATATATGTTGCATGAAAATTCAAGAAATTAATGCATCAATCTTGAGTCATCATGTGGGATGTTATGTTATTTGTGTCGATTTCCAGTGGCATTCCCATTCCCTAGCTAGCTAGCTATTTCTTGTCAACGATCCCACGTTTGTAGAGGTACAGGGGTGTTCAAACTTTTGTTTAAATTGAAAAAATGGAAATCCAAACAAAAAAGAAATAGGAATAGGAACCAAACCAAAAAACGAATTTTTTATTTTGGATAAAAATGATGAAATCGAAATTTAATTAGATTGATAATTTCCCTATATTTATTATAGTGGACATTTACATCTTTTATGAATTACAATTACAAAAATTATAATATGCAAGTGATAGGGAGAGTGAATGCAAAAAACCCATTATTTAACTTGTGTGTGTCATATATATATATATATATATATATATATATATATATCAAAACATACATACTAAGTTATGGAATATGAACCATTTCACTTTTGACATCCCTCTTGAATTCTGAAATAATATGCAAATTAAATTCATGCCATTAAATCTCCATTCCCTTGTCCTTTCTTCTACCTCATTGCCCTCTATAAATACACGCTTCCCCTCAACTCATTTTCACATCTCAAAATCATAAATGGATAAATTTCCTATCAGTTAATGAAATAATATTGAATACTACGTATAATAAGATCTTCAGCATACACAATATGTCTTCCAAGAGCTTATTTCTCTTCCTTATAATGGCTTGTTTGGCGTACAAGGGCGTATCGGCTAGGAACCATCTGCATCCGATGCCGAGTTTCGGTTTCCCCGGAGGACTTGAAGTTGCAGGCAACACGATGGATTGTTTGAACGCCCTCTACAAAATCAGGTCGTGTTCAGATGATATCTTCGCGTATTTCGCCAACGGATCCATCGATATAAGCAGACCGTGTTGCCAAGCCATAACTTTGATCACACATCAGTGCTGGCCTGCTTTACTTAGCACCCTTGGAATCACACTGGATCAGGCTTACATTCTGCGAGGCTACTGCGATGCATCTGCCTCTGCCTCGACTACTGCAAGCTTCGCATCATTTTCGAGCCCGGTAGGGCAGCCTATGCCGGCGGTGCAAGGCGGAGATGACTATTAGTTGAGAAGATATGAGAGTGCTGTAGTGTAGTACGCACTTGGTTTAATAATATCGTAATTTGCATGAACTGTTTCACGCAAATCTTTCTTGTTTTAGGGTTTTCTAAGGAATTATGTACCACGTCCAAGTACGTAGAAACAGCATTGGTATTTTATTTTGGCTTAGTTTCAACTTTCAATGGGTTCTAGAATTGTAGTACTGATGATGTTTTAATGCCAACTCTTGTAGCATTCTATGAAAATATAGTTTCTTTTTAAAAAAAAATAATAATTTTCAATTTTTATATAAGTAAGTGTATGATAAAATATGAACGTATGAAACTGTAATTTTATTTGCCCACGCTATGAAAATAAGTTTAAAATATAGACAGAATGTACAAAAATATGTTTATAATGTTATAATTAAACTATTTAGATGTAATTTTTTTTATATTATTATGCATGAAACTGTTTTTTTTTTTTGAGGAAAAAGTTTGGACGACCTTTTGGCCCATGAAAACATACCCATTTTTTTTCACAAAAGACCTCTCGATAATATCTTTATTTTTATGAGACATAAAATTTAAAGAAATAAAAGCTCTAAACATAACATTTACTACAAAAATTTGGTATACTCAAAAGTTAAAAATGCTACTCTATAGTCTATAACATATCAACGTATTATTCTCGAGTAAATCTATTAATCATCATTGATTCATAATTTACTTTTACGGGAGTTAAGCATGAACCTCGTATATTTGGACAAGTGACGATGATGTTAGAGTATGATAACCCTCACTGTTTGATTTTTTTTAGGCTGGTTTGAGTTTTTTTCGTCTTTAAATGTTAGATTAAAAAAAATAAACTGCATTAATATTTTAATTTTTCTAGCAATAATTTCTTAAACTTTATTTATCCATAAACGACATGCGAGGAGAATTCAACTATCAATTACAACAACGAGATTAATTTATAATGTATAATCAATACTTCAATAAATAAAAAAAATGTACAAAATTTCTATAAGAGATTTGGAAACAATGTGTCAAATCAGATATTTTTTAACTCACTTATTTATTTTATTTGCAATTTATTTATGTTATTTTCCCGAGTCCTTTAAACAAAATCAACCGTAAGTTGTATTTACACAAGATACTACTAAAATATCATTATAAATAAATCCACTTGAAACTTTCCTAGCGGCCGCCTCTTCATTCCTCTTGCATTAACGTTATTTAAAGGAGCGGTTATATCTTTTAATCAGCACTAATAAGGGGCAATTAACATAATTATTATATTATAATAATTACCAGACGAGTATTTAATTTAATAGCAATAACACAAAAGTAACTTATTGATTTTCCACATTCCTTCATCATTACATAATAATGGATAAACCATCTTTTAGCTTTCTCGCCATTAATTCTTGTCCCTTCATCTCCCCAAGCGTACGAAATTATACTATAAATACAACGAAGATAACACAAACATCCAACTCATATCCCACGCAGAAACACACTCGAAGCCATGGATCCCACCCTCAACGTAGTCTTAACATCAATGCTACTATGCTTCTTAGCAACAAGCGCAGTTGAGGGACGCATACTCGTTGCAAAGCCAGTCCACGGGTTAGACGAGGCGGGAGAGTCATCGGGTTGTTTCGACTCTTTGTTCCAACTACAATCATGCACTAGTGAGGTCGTGATGTTTTTTCTGAATGGCGAGACCTACCTGGGGCCAGGATGTTGCTCGGCCATAAAGACCATCCAGCACGACTGTTGGCCGAATATGCTCGGTTCCCTTGGCTACACAACTGAAGAAGGTGACATTTTGCGCGGCTACTGTGATGCAAGCGATAACTCAGGCTCCACCGGTGATGACTCAGGTTCCACCGAGACTCTGCCTCGTTCACCACCAAAGGGTCATTGAAGCTATGCAATAACATGATCGGGCGTGTTTTATGATTTCGTTTAATAAATAATAATGAGTTCGATGTATAAGCCATATGTTCATGTTTACTTGGATATATAATATAAGGATCAAAATTTGCAAGATTTGAGTTGCAATCATTGCTTCTTGGGATTCTGGGAATTAATGAAAATTAAAGGTTAAAACACAGGGCACGCCATCTTAGAATTCGGTTTAGATCTATAGATAATAGCTCAATAAGCTTTATAATTTGATCTCAAACATGCTATGAATGGCATCATTGTCATTCTGTTTCCACGCGACGAATTCCCCACATCGATCACAAATACACGTCGATGTAGTCAAGCATGTATCATGCATGTAGAAGTGGTCGTGATTGTATAACATCATGAGTTCGATACAATCATATTTACATAGGTCTCGTATCCCCTTTGAAGTGAACAAGGCCACCTCAACTGAAACCAGACTATTACTTGTGCTCTGGCGTTCCAAAAATTACCAGTTTTTATTAACGTAACATGGAATCACAAAGAACGCTCTGGAAAAACCAAGTAATCAAACACGAAATGAACCGATAATAAATGACTAAGTCTAGTAAAGACACGTTCCTCGTAACATATATGTGACCATCCAAAATTGTTGGCATGGCTAGCGTACAGTCAAAAAATTCAAGGTCCTACAATGAAATCCGAGTTCCAATATCAGCAGGGCTCACGAGCAGCCTTCTTCAAACTACCTAACAAATCATCAACTTGTCTGTCCTTGCTATCGACTGGTTGTTCCAAGACAAACGAATAGTTTTTGCTTGGCTTCGGTTTTCTAGACTGTTTTGCTAGTGCAGGATCCGTGCTCCTGCTGAGGCTAGCTAGTGTACCCGGCTCTAAAATATTTTTCGATCTATCTGATGCATTGCTGATGTTTACAGATTCATCGTTCTCGCTATAGCCCTCTTTTTCACTGTTCACCAATTCGTCTTTCCTGCTATCACCTTCTTTGCCACTGTACCATGACTCGAGAATTTGCAATAAAGAGCTCTCGTCCTGACTCACTTTATGCTTGCCTTCACTTTCTGATTTGGTGCGTGTCTCATCATCTGAGTCAGAAAAATCATCATCTTTCAAAGGTTCGTAGTGAGGACGACTCGGCTCCCTTTGTTTCATTGGGTCTTTCCTAGTAAACAGAGAATCCATTGCTTCTTTCTTGGAGCTGGTATGATTGATGGGACCAAGCTCTTCCCAAGAATCACTATCATTGGATTCACCATCTGAATCAGCCACTGGATCAATTTTGCTCTCTTGAAAAGGTAGATCTGTAATTCGATGACCATGATTATTATCTGATTTAACAGGAATGATTAAATAAGACTCAATTCTCACACCAGGTATAGTCTCAAAAAGATTAGCAATCTTTTTATAGCCAAGCTTCTTTAAGTCAAGACCATAGCCATATTTTTCAAGAAACAGTTTCCTGAAGGATCCCATGTTAAACCCTTCAGGATTTTCCTTCACGAGTTGATCCACGAGCTTTCGACAGTCAACCAATATCTCGTTCCTGGGCTTGCTAGAGAAGCCTTGGTGACCAGAAGTTTGAGCAACTCCAGTATGAGGAGGCTTTTGGTGCTTTCCGTCCCCAAGTTCTCGTAAACTTGGCTGTTTGACTGCGAACATTAGGCTCAACCCATTGGAACTCAAAGGATGATTACCGTGCATATCTTTTCCCACCGGCCGAGTGAGTTTGAATGGAAAAATCGGAGAGTCGCATTCCTCAATCCATTTCTTATCAGAAATCAGCAAGTGGACAAGGTGAATAAGATTGCCTTCAGTAAGGGATCTCAGAACTGAAGGTCCTCGCTCTTGTAAATTTTGTGCCAGATGCTCCCTGATCCGAAACAGAGTTGCATGAAAGCGAGACATGAGTTTACAGGAGAACCATTAAATTAAAAATGTGTTCTATAAATATTCAACACGTCAACAAAAATAAAAAATAATAATAATAATAATTAAAAAAAAAACACACGTCAATATCAAATTGTCCAATAAACCTTACATAATCAGGTCATTATTTGAAAATAATGAAAGTTAACATACAAAGAAGCTTCAACAGCTCGAGTCATAAATTTAGCAGACAAACAAATAAAAACTTCCTTTAATATAAAGATTCATGAGGAAGTAACCCGGAACATTATGAATGAACTTCCAGCAATTTAAACACTTTCTTGGAATAAACTTCTTTCTACTTCAGGATGCTTGCATTTGATATTAAGAGACAAATTTCCTGGACTAGCCAGAGGCATATGTATTTTTTAATGATCGGAACATCAGAAGTCCAGGACAAGGCAGAGGCACTATAAATTTTTTGTTAAACCAGAACAACTTCACTCGTATGGTTGAAAATGCAGATTTTTTTATTTTTATTTTTTTGGATAGGAAACGAAAATGCAGCATTTTGTTCATTTTGTACAAGATAGCAAACACAAAACCTTTTCAAATAGGAGAATTTCTTCTTCAAATAGGAGAATTTCTTCTTCAAATAGGAAGTACCAACAGAACCAAATAGTTTCCAGAACAAGCTCTGCGGGTAGATGCTTGTTAGATGTGTGCGTTAGATTGAAACACACTGAATTTGAATGGAAGGATTTGATTTATGGAGAGATTTGTTTTGTGAAAAGATTTGAAGCTTAAATTTAAAATGATACCAATGCTGGTGAATTTAAAATCTAGTACAATTGTTCAGGCAAATATATCCATCATTTGTACATGGGTTTGTGGTATCTGTTAGGCAAACAGTCACACTGTTATAATAACATAAGGTCCAGATGAAATACCAACCATATTGTATTTCTTTTACAGCTCTATTTGACACATGATACAAGGAAAGCTCTATTGAATAACAAACAGTAAATAACTGGAAATAGGAATGATAAAAACGAGAAAACATGCACCTGGTCCTAGACTGAGAGATAAGAGTTGAACCCTCCGATGTATCAACAAATGACTCTATTTCACTCCAAAAGGATTCTTTCGCAAAAAAATCAGGCTGCACAAAATTAGTTTTTGTCCGATCCACTTTTTCACAATTAAGTTCGGTTATATCACTAGACTTTTGGGAACCCCAAAATTTACACCAGCTCGCAATCTGATAAAAAAGGCCGACTTCTTGGCTGGATCGACAAGTGGCAACAGCTGAACTTCTCAGGGCTTTACCATTAATAAGAGCCTCGTGACTTGAAGGAGAAAACAAAGCTGGACTTGCTGTTACAGCGGATTTGCTTGCCACCGGGTCCTTTTCAGTCGGTGTTTCATCCACCTTATTGCAATTCTTCACATTTTGAATTGTTTCACTATGCACAAACCATGTCTTCCATACCTTTCTGGAGATCCCAGATTCAGCAGAGGAGCTATGCTCACTGATCTCATGCAGCTGATCCTCGTTTCTTCCCCTACAATCTTTTAGAGAGGTTACCTCGATATTTTTTGGTAGCTTCTGCAATTTCACCTTTTTATCTTGCTCTCGTGTCCCTTGCACGTATGTTGGGGGAGTGGACTCCATTGGTTTATCATCTTTTTTGGGAACGTGCAAGTGTGTTGCATGAGCTTTAGCTATTTCTTTCTTCTCAGACTTTTGCAAGTTTGTCGCATGGTCTAACACTCTTGATTCTAAAAGAGATACAGGAGACTTTTCAGCTTCGTGCTCACTAGAGTTTCTCTCAGCATTAAGATTAAGATCACTGTTGATCTCAGACTCTACAACACTAGTTACTGGTTCAATATCTACGGTTGGAGCTGATTCATCTTCACTTTTATGATTAACAATACGAAAAACAAACAGGCCATCATTTCCAGACTGAAGCTTTAAAACATGTGGCATGGCTAAAAGAAAATGAGAGAACTTTTTATATCCGTAAAGACCCTTGTCTATTATCAAATTACTCTTTACTAATTCATTGCGAAGTTGAGAGATATGAATTCCTTCAGGATATGAAGTCAAAACATGACGAATATACTTCGTAACTGCTTTTGGAATTGGACGAACCTTCTCCGGACTCGACTCAGGCAATTCAACAGATTTCAAACAAGTATTTTGCTCGGTGACTGCAAATGGATCCTCGAGAGGAGCCTTGTAATGTCCATACCAAGAACCATAAGGGCCATCCGGAGGCTGGTTAAAGTGCTTCCCTGTAAGATTCTCTCCCCTCAACAAATCACTCCACTGCCACATGATGGTTGCTGCACCGCACAGAACACTCGGAGCACTATCTGGACTTGCTAATAAGATATTGTAATTGCTCATTCTCAGTCGATGTAAGATTCCAGCAAAATCTCTGTCACCAGATATTAGAAAGAGGTGTGCTGGTGGAGGATTCTGGGAAACCCAGTACATAAGATCCACAAGAAGAGATCTATCAGCACTATTTTTGCCACCTAGTAGATTGAGGAAAAACTACATAAGAACAAATCTTTAAGAATCATGAACAATCAAATATACTATAACTATAAATTAAAGCTCCTGCAATCCTACTGTATAAGAGAAAGCTATCTGTTATGTTTTCTGTACTCCACCCCTCCACCACCCATAGAAAAAACTCATAAAAAAATCAATAGTCATCATAGCACAAGAAGGCTCAACAAATTCCCTTTTGCAAAATTAATAACTACAAAAACTACAATATCTGAAAATTCAAGCTTCAATGTTCTATAAACAGAAAAAAGCATACCATGTTCTCAAGTGATTCCATCTTGGATTATCACCAAACAACCATTCAAAGCAATAATTTTTATCCGCGAAAGAAATTCATAAACACAAGAGAACAGAGACAAAACTGCAATCAAAGAATCCACAAAAACAAAAATTGAGATAGTTAGACCTCAGGTGAAAAACTATCGTTACCAGCACCAAAGATTTTGAGGGGAAAAACAAATGAATGCTGATACTAACTATAAGCACAAATTCATCATTTCTAAATCTTTCAAGGAAAAAACAAATGAATACCAATACCAACTATAAGAACAAGTTCACCACACCCTAACTCCGAAAATCATTGATAATCCCGCCACAAAGAACAAGATTCAATCCTTCATTTATGCATTACGTGTGAAAATCCTAAAACTTTCTCAATTCATCAGTCCATTCCTTTCACCAAGAATACCCCACCACTACTCAAAACAGCAATCTTTATGCACGAGCAAACATAAGCAAAACACACACAAAATTGAAAATGGAAAACTACTGTTTACCTGAAGGAACGTGAGTAAGATTGATCCCAGTAGACGAAAGGGCTTCTTGATTAGTCCTGGATATCTGCATTACATCTCCGAAGGCCGTAATCTGTAGAGAACCCTTAATCCCATTAGCCCTGACAGCGTTGGTAATACACTGCGCCACCTTGAAGACATTAGTGTTGCAGGGTAAATTGCAGTTCTCGAAATCCCACCACACAGATATCCGAACGTTCCTGCTCTCCTCGTCATGGCGGCGTTGCGGGTAGCTAAAGACGGGATTTTGTGGGGTCAGCGAGGAAAACAAGAATTTCTGAGAAATCCAAAAATTGGCAGCGGTAGATTTCGGTATCAAGAGCAAGGAAAGATTGAGTATGGGTCTTGGGGAAATGGGTTTCATTTTGAGAATAAGCTACCGATGGGAAGTGGAAATAGGTCTTCCTCCTTCCGGAGGTGGAAGGTAAGCCGGGGTTTTAGTGGGTTCTCCTTCCGACTGATGTAAAACCCTATACTCCACAATTAATCACAAATATATTTTAATAATTATTTAAAAAAAAAAGTAATTTCATTTACAAATTATTGAGTTTATTAAAAAAATAATAATTTCATTTACAAATTATTGAGTTTCGCGTTTATTTAGTTGATAATATATATTGGTTTTTTGTATTCTATAATTTTTAACTACTTTAATATATACGTATTTAATTAAGATATTAACACAATTATGTTTGTGAATTTCTTACAACAATTTTACTTATTTTATAAGTCATAATAGCTAGTTTTTCATAGAGATTATCTTATGCATACTAGTTGCAGCATCGATTCGTCCTGCCAACATTTTCTCGAGTGAGTTTGTCACGCAAAGTTCGCTCACTTGCGTGATTGGCACGCTATTACGTGGATTTACCCAATGCATACTAAAGAGTAACGGTTAAAGATTCTCACTCATTAAATAATAATCTTTTACTATCTTATTATGTTTAAGCAACATATACAAACTGATTTTGGTATCATGGTGATCTTCTACCAAATTTTTCTTTTTATACCTCCAACTTCCCCACCACTTATTACAGGTTCCAGCATTTTCAAAACCTCCTTAAAGCAACAAACTAAATAAATCCAATCTAAAATCAACACAATCAAATGCGAAACGGAAATGAACCAAATAAATCTTAAATGTAATTTTTTTTCCTTTCATTTTCTATTTATTTTTTTAATACATGTATCAAAATTGCAATGTAGTCACTCAATATTTCTTATGATTATATTTTGATCTTTATTTAAATATAAATCAAATAAATTATAAAAAAATATTGTACAAGTACGCAACGCGTGCATCAGTACATTAGAATTAATAATATATACACATTAGAGCACAGTAGGCTAATAACAATAAATTAAAATTTTAATTTTCGATTTATTCCTATAATTTCACAAGTAAGATTGTACATGTGTTGTCATACAACTTGTTTACCGTTTTGATTTTGATTTTACCATCTTAAGAAATTTATATAGTTTATTTATTGATTAAAATGTCAAGTGGAGATATTCCTAAACGGGTAAAATCAAAGTTAATTCTTCATCGGTTATATAACAAAACGAATACTGGTCACATATAGGCTTCCATCTTAACAATTGTTTAGTCTGAGTCTGACTTAAAAAAAACGTATAAATCATAACATATATTCATATTCTTTAAGCTCTATAACAATTTTTTGAATTAAATCAATATATTAAAGGTAATAAAAAATAAAATCCAAATAATGACTAAAAAACAACTCGTTTTTACAGTTTTAGAGCAAAATATTAATTCATTCCGTATAATCAGATTGTTCAATAATTTATTTTTCAATTTATAACATAATCAATCAATTCAATCTTTAATTTTGAAAAACTATGCTATGCATTTGCTACTACTACAACCAGGATATTCAACAAGATTTTATAAGTAATGTGAACATTTGATAAACATCCATCCACTTTCTTTGGCTAATTCACTATTAACAATTGTCGAATTTGCTTAGAGATTTGCCATAAATTGAACGACAACCCAATTTACAAATATATTAAAAATACAATATTCTGACAAATAACCGAAACATCTTTGTTAAGTCACGTGTCATTTTTTACTATTTTTTATGCTTAACGTTAACCGGTAGTACTCCGTTATCTTGTATTAGTGGGTTACCACTTAGGTTTTAATTTAGTAATTAGTGATATAATCTTTACATTAACTTGCCGTCCGCTAATGTTGTGTACATCCATAAAGAAATCAAACTAGCCAAACTCCTTTTCATAAATAATTAAGACCACATTTCCAATTCCTTTTTTTTAAAAAAAAAAAAAACAAAGCTCGATTGAGCTCAATCGAATATTGTTTTTATAGTTCGAGTTGAGCTCGAGTACTTTTAAAATTTTATTTAAGCAAAACCCCTAATATACATATAAATAGCTATTTAATTAATATATTAAAATATAAAAAAATAAAATTCTTCACCCTATTGCTCGAGTGTGAAGCGCCGAAATTGGAGCTTAGTTCTAGAAAATATTCGAGCTATTCAAGTGTGAGTCAAGCTTAGGTAGAGACCCTTTTGCAGCCCTAAATTTATGGGTTGAGCGTGCTTTTGATGGTGTTAAAACTTGGAAGTAAAATCTGCAAACTCTATTCTTAAAAAGTAAAAACTAGAACAAACAAAAATTCAAAATAAACATGTTCTAAAACTCGATGAACTGAAGAACAAAAAGAATTATGTGGCTGAGTCAAACTTCCGGCCAACATCCACGGGAAGAAGAAACGTCTTTTATTGATAGAGAATTTTACAATTACAATTCGATTACAATGAAAGAATTACAATCGCGTCTATGAGCTCAAGATTCCAACTGACTTCCTTAGGGTTATGACCACCCACCACAAGAAACCAGTCTCCTATCATGCCAACTTGTGAGACACCATCTAACCAAAACTATTTAATCCAAAATTAATTTTATGCTTTCCGATTTCATACAAAAATACAAGATTTTAACAAATGAAAAACAAAAACAAAAAGGCCATTTACAACATAACTCTAGCATCCTTGAAATCTTGCGAAAATGCAAGAAACCCAAGTTTTATTCTACCTAAACTATATTAGCCATAAATTTCACATCTCTCTAAAAAAATAATGTCACCGCTATAAATGTGATTGTGCTGTCGCGAGTTTTAGTAATATTTTGACAATTTTTTTATGGATTGTGTAGTCACGAGATCGCACACGTCATCATCATATAAGCATCATATAGATACTTGAAAATGACTAAAAAAATTTTAGAAAAACAAAAATAACGAAATAATGTAAGACTAAGATTGTAAATAGTCGAATACACCCAACCAAAATTGTAATTTGAGCGGGGACGGGAGAAAGATTATGGATTGAACTCACACAATGTTAAACAATACGGACAACTCACACATGTTTTGCTGTCTTTCGTTGGATCACACAATATATATAGATTGACTGACATATACATTATTCGGTAATACTAAAACACATCGTGCGAGCACGAAAATGGAAAAACTTGCAATTTACATTTTGTTTCAGTAATTAAGCAACATATTCTATAAACCAATTGGATTTTGGACAGTGATTCTACATAGTTTATGTTCATATCCCGCAACATCTAATACTATAGTTTACTATATTAATATAAAGATTCCGGGGACTATTTTCTAGTTTAAATTTTATCTAATATGCTGTGATATGCACTTATTTGAATTAATTATGTTACTATTATAAAATTTTGAATAATAAAATGAAATATAATTTCAAAAGTATAATAAATTATGCATTAAATAAATGAATATGGAAATGAAGGGTTGAACGTGCATAGACATTTCCCTCTATAAATTTCACCTATCCAACTTTCCGACTTTCATGAACATTTTTGCTGTACTATACTAATAGAACATGGGAGCTTGTACCAGCAGGTTTCAGGTGTTGAAGGATGGCGCAAACCCTCCGCCGCAGCAGATGGTCCCGCCTGCCGGGGATGAATCTTCCAATCGCCTTTCCTTTGACCATTTACTCGAGGTGAAGGTAAAAACCTTATACATATGTATGTATGTATATGTGCATGTATCGCACGGAATCTGATTACATAGCTGCGTTGAAGTGATTTTAGAGTTGGTCGTTTCGTAATTCGATCATGCGGCGACTCCGACTTATCCATCATTGAGGGAAACTAAAAATTTAGTTAAAAGGATACATTTTACTTACTGTTAGATTTGAGGCACATTATTTGTACATTATGAACTCATTGAGAGATGTGGCATTTTGTGTTCGGTGATGTCTCTTGTGGCTCAATGGAAGCCAATTTATGTGAAACTTTTGTGCTACTTGAACGGATTATGTAATTTTGTGTTTATCTGTTTCTTTAGTTAATGCCGAACAAAAGTCCAATGAAGTCATCAGGTGCTTCAGATATATTTTCCTCTGGAGTGTTATCTAATATGATTTTGAAAACTTGTTTAGAATGAAGTTGATAAAGTCTCGTCCGAAAGAGAAAGCAAAGCATCCAAACTAGTTAAAAGTCAGGATCAAGTAGAGGGAAACTGCCAAGAAAATGGAAGCCCAAAATCTCTTCAACCAGTTGATGATCCAATGTCGAAGAAAGAAGTCGAGAAAACGCAGATTACAGAAGGCCTTATGTGCAAGACTTCGGAGGAAATGAAAACAGATGATGCAAGAGGAGAATCCAACGCGGTTCCGATTAATATAGAACAGAAACCGGTAGAGATAACTGGAAAAGATCTAAATCCCTTAAAGACAGAAAATGTATCCGCCCAAGAAAGAATTTAGGCCATATGCTGTTAGTCTTTTGAGGAACAACTGCATCTTGATGTGTAATGAGTGTCGGTCATTTTTACTTATTTTTCAATTTTGTTTGTATTCTGTTTTGATCACAGATGAAAAACAGTATACTGTTATCCTAATGAAATTCATGTTTATTCGGGATTCGAATGAAATCCCATGATTTGGTGAAAAAATACAGTATTGCATTTGATTTATATTTGATTATGAAGATCATACTTTTTCAACAGGTGAAGATGATACTTCTTCCTCTCTGTCACCAGAACTGGATATTCGATTTCTATCAGCTGGCGAAGCGAATTCCAGTGTATGTTCCCCTTTCGTTTTCGAGCAAAATGGAGCCTCATTCATTTCCTTGGCTTTTCCCCATAGAACAAAGTACAATCCCACAACAATGAGCACCGATCCTATAATACTACACAAACAGATTAAGTTACAACCTACACGAAAAAGGTAGCAATTTGTGAATAATTTGGTGGGCTAAATGTAAAACCTTCCCAAATGCAGCTTCTCGTTGAGAACCAGAGATCCTACAAGCACGACAAATACCAGAGCCAGAGGCTGGAATGAAGATACAAATAGAGGGCCGGCTACAGAGGTCGCCCAAGCTGCTGCAGCGATCATCAGCCCCGAGCCAATAATACCCTGTAACCGAATTTGGTTCTCTTAAGCACTAAATAAACGCAATCTAACAGTAGAGATGCATTCAGATGGATTTAGGTAATATAATGATATAAGAAAACCTGTCCTGGTCTTATAATAGTTACCATATAAGCAGCAGCCAGAAGTCTGAAGTTCCAGCCAAGTTTCCAGTTCGTCCAATTTCTTTCGGTGCACAAGGAATAAATTCCAGATATGATAGCTCCAGTGAGACACGTTATAGCAGTACTTGAATAACACGGGTATATTTTGCTCATTTTTGCCTGCTCATAATAATAATAAATAACAATCCGAGACCAGATTCTATCTTGTCAACACAAATAAACGTCGTTACATGATGAAAGTGAAATGTTGCCTGAATTATCAACCAGGATGCATAAGAAATGCAACTGCACAGAGCCAACAAAGAGCCCAAAACATGATTCTGCCCCAACTTATGATCTGTTGCAGATTCAATATTATGAAGAAAATGAACGTGAGACGACCAAAATGTGATTTCTTTTCCCTTGCAAAGAGTTAAAATCATTGCTCCTCCAATGCCTAATGCAGTTCCTATAATCTTTGCTTTTCCTGCTGATCTTCGAATATGTAACCTCTCTAACCTGTGTAAAATAATAAAAAAAAAATTGTTGATTAGGACTACTGGGAAGTTACATTTTTTTTGGTTGTTCTTTTGTGAAAAATATTGGAATTTTCAGAACATTGTTTAAAGAAAAGGTACCTGAAAATAACAGCCATGACTAATGTTAGAGCCGGAATTAAATTAGACATAGCTACTGCATAGGTTGCAGATGTTAAGACCAAACTTTCAGCATATAAATTGCTCCCTAATGCTGCACTGTAAATACAAACAAAATATATATATACAAGAAAAAAACATTATCTGATTACATTTTGCATGGTTATTATCATGCACAGGCAAACTCATCACAGTCAATAAAAACAGCTAAATTAGATGATCAAAAAGCCGAAGTATACTCGATATTTTCAGGAGATTTACCATTCTTACCCAATTGTTCCACAAGCAAAACCTTGGAAAGCTACATTCCAAGTTAATTTAGGTCTTCTTTTCCTGCAGAAGCAAATTAGCAAGAAGATTCAAGACCACACTCAACTTGAACTAAAACAATGGTTCTGACAGGCAATATAAGAAACATTTTTATTATCATTTCACTTCCATGGATTCAATTAAGGTCGATTTCGGGTACATAAACATTGAAGATATTCACCTTTCAAAGATTAAAGCAACCGGAACAATGAAAATGGTGGCGAAAACCAGCCGATAAACGACCAGAATCTTCATCTTCATCCCATCATAAACCGCTAGTTTGTAGAATATACTGACACCCCCGGTAGCTACTTGGCTCAGTGTCATCACCATTATGGGCTTTAAAACTTGTACTGCAACACAGCCATTTGATTGATCCATGATCACTTCAAGTTGTCATTCAAGAAAACGAAAAAGGATCGAGCTACTTTAAAAAACTCGATGTTACAAAGCTTTGTTTCCACCTCCAAACTGGTTCTTGTTAGAGTATATGTTTTAAATTTTCCAAATAATACAAGATAAATAGAGTCTGAGAAGATAAACAAAACTACCAATTGATGGAACTTTAGACGTTTAGATGACCATTTACTTGTCCTAGACTTACGTATACATTACTTAAAATGTGCATCAACTTCAAATCACATTAATTTCAAACAATTGTATGGCCACCTGGTGATATGTATAATATTCGTCTTCGTTGATTGAATCGTGTGCGTAAGTAAATTCCGCTGATGCGTAGATGAAGCAACAAATGGTGTTTCCAGATTTGGATTCAACTTATAAATTATGATTCCTAGAACTGAAAAGAGCTACAAATGTCTATATAAATGGATAGTCGTGTGATTTATAGAAAGACAGCCTACATCTATATATACATATATAGTATTAAGGACCATATATAAATATTGGAGAAAGAGCGGAAGACAGACTGGATCTTGAAATCATATTTCTTTGGAGATTATTGTAGAAATTTGATAAGAAATATTTGTGAAATTTTACAAAATTGGCTTATAAAAATTAGAGGTTTGTTAACTTGTCATGTCGCCTTAAGGGAATGGATCCCCTAATGTGGGCATCCCACACAGGAATGATGTGTCAAAAAAAAAATTTTAAAAAGTTTTTTCATATTTATTTTATTTTTTTTTAGTTTTAATTTTTTTAATTTTGAGCTTTTTGTTTTCATCTTTCTTTTACTCATTCTCAAATTTTCATTTTTAATCTTATTTAAAATATATTATAATTTTCTCTTTTGCTATTTTTCTTTTTGTTTCCCTCTTTCTTTTTTTTTTCACATTTTGTTTATCTCGTTTATTTTGAAAGTAAAATATATTAATGTACCATTCCCACAGTAGAGGATGTTGTGACCAAAAAAATTAATTTCAAAATTGCTTTTACCGTAGGCATCTTTACAAGAGAGACTGTGATGTCGTTTTACAGACACAATCACAATTTTCTATTCTTTTCTTTTTTTGTCTTTTTATATATTTTAATTAATACTTTCTTTTTAAATTTTTTTTGTTTTCTTTTTGACCTTTTGTGTATACATTCTAATTTTTTAAAAAGTATTTTTTATTCTCTTTTTATCTTGTCAATTTTTATTGTATTGTTTTTTTTGTTATAATTTATACTTAGCTTATATACTATATACGAATGTATCAACTCATTAAATATGTCAATATGGAAAAAGAATTATTATATATTTTATTCCCAAAATAAATAAATTAGGTAGTCAAAAAATTAGAAAAGAATTGGACATATAAATGATCAAGAAAATAGAAATTTTTATATTGAAGTTCTCTCTTCCCTTATTGTAATTTTTTTTTAAAATTAATGAGAAAAAAAAATGGACGAATCAAGCGTGTGAAAAGAACTAAAATTGAAACATAAATATATTTTACTTTCAAAACAAACAAGATAAATAAAATGTGAAAAAAAAAAAAAGAAAGAAGGAAACAAAAAGTCCAAAAATGACAAAAGAAAAAATTATAATATATTTTAAACAAGATTAAAAATGAAAATTTGAGAGTGAGTAAAAGAAAGATGAAAACAAAAAATTCAAAAAAAAATTAAACCTAAAAAGAATTAAAATAAATATAAAAAAAACTTTTTAAAAATATGTTTTTTGCCACATTATTCCCTACCGTGGACACCCCACATAGGGGATCCATTCCCGTCGCGTTAATGCTGTAAATATGGGATATTATTTTTTTCTTCCTTATCGTTTATAGCTGTCAAATCCATCTACTTATGAATTTTAGAGATTTTTTTTTATCTCGGTATTATTTTATTTTATTGTTAAAAACTACCGAGAAAGGGCACGTGTCATTTCGATAAACGATTGGGTAATTCTCATAACATGAGTAATAATTTGGACCTCAGACAACATGGACGAATGAAATATTTAAAAAGTGCGAGACAAGGTTGTTGGGTGCAATAATTATCTCTGTTTGGTAGAGCGATTGAACTATGGTAGTTGAGCTGCTATGCAGTTTAAAAAATTTGAGTTGCACCATTACCACCAGTTATAATTTTTAGCCTAATAGTAAGCGCTTGATCATAATAAAGAATACAACAGCTAGTTTAGAAGTGTAAATTGCTCTCTCCAGGAGGTTGACCGGACATTGCCTTTACCATCCCACCACTAGGAGACTGGGACTAGGTATCCCCTCCGGTGGTGAACCGAGGGCGAGGCCCCCGCCCTCGAATTTGAATGGAAGGTCTTATTGATATGCTTTTATGCTTTGAACAGTCAAGTGGCAAGTTGCCCAAACAAGAAATTCTTTCTTTCATAATCATGTTCCCACATTATTTTTCGAATTTAAATTTATATTAGCTTTTTTTTCCGGGGATGATTACTTGTTTCGTTCATATTATTTGGATGTAAAGCTATTTTAAGTCCTTATTTTGAAGGGCTCGTGCATATGAGAACGATACGTGCCAGGGGTTAGGACCCTTGGTTCATTGCGTTCAAGTTAAGTGTCGCTTCCACTTCTGATTGCCCGCCAGACAAAAACTGTCCACGAAAATACACATTTCATTCAGTGAACTACATTCCTCTACATTAGTTTCATGCAACGGGATTTCATGCTATTTCATATTCAACTTACTTTACGAGAACAGTTAACACAGACTGCTAAAAGGGTCTATTCTTATGTCTCCCGCAATCCGAGATGAGATTGTATGTCTCAAGGATCTTAATAATAATACTAGATATATAGATACAGAATTTTAGAGTACTTGCCATGATTCCTGGGACAGCAGGAGGGACTCTTCTTTTCAAGAGTTTTAGAGTGTAATCGGCGACCTCTTGCGGTGTGGCTTTATCCTTACTTTCGGCTCCGGGAGTAACCATACTAGGCTTCAAAAGAATGCCTTCAAACAAGACATTGTTCTCGGCGAGGTAGAAGAACACCTCGGCCCACTCTTTTAAGGCAATTAACTTCAAAGGTTCTTTCGATCCCGTGATCTACATCAAGTTGTATCTCGGGCTCGACTATAGGAACCAAACCGGCATCCTGAAAAGTTGAAATCAGGAAAATATGCCATACGGGACTCAGGAATAGTTCAAGAATCTGATTGAATAAAGTCTAATATGGAACAGGTGTAGAAACATAATTTTGGTTTGAGAAAAAGCTCCAATATTTGGTACAAGAGACAATGTACATCTATCTTGAATATATTTGTTCTTTATTTTTCAGAAATGATGATATCATGAACTTTTCGAAAAAGTTTATTTTTTAAAGTTTGTGTAAAAAGCTTGAAGATCGGATATTGTAATATTAAGAAATTTACCTGAGAATTTCTTTTCAGTATATCTTGATTGAAATTTTGAATATGATAATTTGTTTTGAATTTTGATATGAAAAAAAAATTGGAAGCATGAATTGAGGGTCGAATGTGGACAAGAATTCTATTAAAAATAAGAAATTGATTTCAGAAAATTTTGGGAAAGAAGCATGAATTTTAAAACTATCGGCTAAAGGTAGAAGATGATGAATTTTTGCGTATGTATTTGATTTAGAGACCACGCGAAGCCTTCAATGTGGTTTATTGAGATGAATAATTGGTTTAAAAATGACATTCAACCAACTTAAATTAATTGGCAGCATGTTTGATGGAAAATAGTACGAGATTTCGAAACATTATAGTTGCTCTGTATAAAATTTAGGTATTTAAATGGTCTTAACTTTGCCTATTTTTTAGGGATCACTCTTGGAAAGTGTTGATTGTGTCATTAAATAATATAAAAAATTAAGTAAAGCCAAAATTTTGTCCACTCAATCGTATAATTTTAAATCATAAAGATTTAGCCACAACACCTTTAGTTATGCAAAATTATATACTAAGTGAAGTTGGATCACATGAATGATATTTATTAAGTAACACTAAAATTTATGTCTAGTAAACTGTGTAATTTTAAATAATTAAAGTTTAGTCATAGTTCCTTTAGTTATGCAATATTCACTACAAGAAATTTCAGAATCAACAACACACATACGACAACGGTTTTAGTTAAAACCGTTGTTGTAGATCATTTTTTAAATAAAAGACAACGGTTTATTTGGGTCAATGACATTCCCACCTAAAATTCCCTCCATTTTCTTCCACCACTCTCTATAAATACCTGCAAATTCGCTCCATTTTCTTCCACTTCACTTCACAACACTTAAAATTTTTCTCACTTACACGATTTTACAACTTCACAACACTTAAAATTTTTATCTCTTACACGATTTTACCACTTCACATCTCTTACACGATTTTACCACTTCAAAACAATTAAAATTTTTATCTCTTATACGATTTTATCACTTCACGACACAACACAAATTTATTAAATTAATAATTTTTTTATTTTACCTAAAATATTAGCGACGGAATTCATGTATACACCGTCGCTAAGTAGCAACGATTTTGCATATGAATGTCGTCGCTAAATTTAGCGACGGTTATTAATAAACAGTACGGTTTATATATTCATTCATTTGCGACGGTTTTCAAAACCTTCGCCAATTGTAGCTACGACAACGGTGAAAAACCGTTGTCTTTGAGCGAACCATTTAACAACATTGACTTTAACAACAATTTTAAAAGAGCTACGACAACGGTTTTTAACCGTTGTCGTATGACATTTTTCTTGTAGTGATTATACATTAAGTGGGTTGGGGATAAACATGATAAACATTTATTAAGTGCTTAAATATTTAAATATTTGTGATTTAATGTCTTAGTGATTCGTATAATTTTAATTTATGAAGGAATAGCCACATCTTTAATTGAATTAAAATTATACATTAATTTTTTAATCACATTTAGTTGTAACAAACATAAATGACATAAAAATTATTCATCATTTTGGTAATACTTTGAGATGAATAATTATGAAGAATAAAATATTTATGCATAAAGAAACCAAGATCTTAGTAATTCGTATGATTTTGATTAATTGAAGAGTAGTCGTGACATTTTTGATTGAATTAAAATTACAAATAAATTATGAGGATCACATTTGGTTATAAAATGTATAATTTGTAATAATTATGTTTGGATAGTGAAATTTATCCACAAGAAATTTTGTTATGTTAAATGCAATTAATAAGGATATAATATTGAATTATTTTCCTAATTTACCCACCATGATGAAGAATGAAATATAATTCAATAGTTATATAATTAAGTTTATCAATCTAACTGAATTAAAAATTTAGCTCACAAACAATTTTTATGTCAATGATTCATATTATATCATGATTTACATTATTAAAACATGACATATGATTTATCGCTTCATTTGATAACATTAGCATGTATTAAATAATTTTGCATTATATTGCTCTGATATTAATTCCCGAGATTCAAAGTTATAACTATAAGGTGTGGAAATGGAAGATTATTCTTCATACAGGCTTAATGAACACTAATTTACTATCAATAAAGATGAACCACTTTTAATTTATAAAACCAGTGATTAGTGTGATGATCTTTATAAAAGTGGGAGAAATTTAATAGTTTCTCATATAGTTTTATAAAAAGATCAATATTTCTGCTCGAATTGGGGGTTCAACCGAATAATATGATAGTGTTCCTACAATCACAAACATCTAAATTATATGTTGTAGCAAGCCCCACATTAGTGGTATTTAAGATTTCATAATGTTATCTCCATTGAGTTTTATTGAAAACATTGTAACCCATTATGAATACCAGAAAGTTAATGGGAGACGAATTTTTAGGGAAATTATTAGAGTAATCTAAAAATTGACCATTAGAAAGCCGCAAAATTTTATGAGGTATCTTCATGGTACTAAAGTTTTGTATGCTTATGTATAGACGAATTGACAATTTGGAAATGATTTGCCACTTCCACTATAGAGTCTAAATGCATCATTTATTTTGAAGCACTATTATATGTTGTATTTTAAGGAGTTTCATTTGGGCTTATAATTCTGTTACATCTAACCCATTAAGATTATATTACGACAATTCAGTTGTAGTCTTTGTGACTAACACGAAAGTCGAATTAAGTATGTAGACATAAAATATTTTAGTCATTGGAGAACATTTTAAGTAAAATAAAGTGGTCATTGAACATGTTATCACTTAATTGATGATCCTTGACCTAAACGCATGTAAATTAAGATGTTTAAGTATCATATAGTAATTAATTATAGATTTAATTCCTAAAAGATTTCATGGTATATACATTTTTTGATTTATGAAATTCATTCAGATATGATATTTCTCACATTCAGTTATCTTGAGAAAATATCAATAAAATTAAACATCGAATAAACATAGGATTTATTCATTAAGCAATATAGTTTTGGAAGAAATAGTGTATTGTGGTACATAAAAGATAATACTCGCTTCTAGAAAACTTATCTTCATTATTCATGTATTTTGTTTTCTCCTACTTGAATGTCGAATTATATATGAGTCAAGTGAGAGAATGTAACAAAGATTTGAAGTCGACAAATCAAATCGTATAATGACTCATACAAAACAAATAAAGAAGAGAAAACAAAATTGAGCATCCGTCAATTTTGAACGGAATATATATGCGTTGTCTCAACTTTAGACTTTTGAGACATGCGTACACATTTTTTTTGACATTCAGACTTTCAATCTTACTGCTTTCAATCTTACTCATTTGGAAGAGACTTTTGAATCATGCATACATATTTCTTTTGGACATTTTTTCGCTCTCAATCTCCACAAAAAGTCATACAAGAACCAAAAGGACATTAGTGGACATTGATGTGTTTATGTGGATTTCAACCACAATTTTTATAAATTAGGTTATATATATAATAGGAATCTTGTGACATCTATTTGTCAAGGTATATATATCTACCGAGCACTAAGAAAGCAGTTGAAATCATATTGGTCAAATATTTATTTCAAATGGTGTCTGAAAACTATTTGCGTAATTGTCTGAGTTTGAAGAAATTTTCCAACAAGAATTACATTCGAAAGCGATGCTAATCCTCGTACATAACAAATTTCGGGAAAATTCGAGGCAGGTAACAAAATTCTAGAGAAGTAGCTGCATTTTTCACCGGTGGTGCACATTGAAATTGAAGAGATCGAGATTATTTTTAAAACATAAGACTCGAAACTCCTCACCATTTTAACTTGGCCTGTTTAAATTTTATACGTATGGAAATATAAATTAAGTAAATCATAATCAGAACTCCGTTGTAGTCTAGTTGGTTAGGATACTCGGCTCTCACCCGAGAGACCCGGGTTCAAGTCCCGGCAACGGAAATTAACTTTTTCCAACAGTAAAGTACTTCGGGCCCGGCAATTGTTAAGGCCCATAAATCATTGCCTCATTTATAGAGTCCAGAATTATAATTGACCCATTTCTTTTACCTATATTTCTGACAAATTATATGGTGTTGTCCAAATGATGGAGCCCACAAAATCATGGGCCCATCTTCCGACCCACATTTATACCTTGTGAGAATTTTTTTTAAAAAAATACTTACTCTCTGTCTCTTTTAAAAAAATCCCATAGTAGCATTTTAGCAAACGAATATCGTTTTTAAAAAAACAAAAACTTATGTGAAACGATCTCACGTGTCATAATTTGTGAGACGAATCTTTTATTTGGGTCATCCATGAAAAATATTATTTTTTATGCTAAGAGTATTACTTTTTATTGTGAAATCGGTAAGTTTACTCGTCTCACAGATAAAGATTCGTGAGAGCGTATCACAAGAGACCTACTTTTTTAAAAATAAATGTAGCACTAATTTCAGAGATTAGAATGCCCAATCTATTTATTCAGACGTGTCTTTTGAAATTTTTAAAAGAAAACAAACAAACTTCAGTGTTGAAACAAATAAAGAAAAAGCAGATTTTGTTTGTAAAAGTGGTAAAGATAGAGCAACGCGTGTTGGATTATGGAGGATCTATAAAAGCAAACTCAATAGTCAATACTAACGTCCTAACTAATATCCACGGTTGCATTGGTCAGCTGAGGTAATAAATACCAGAGAACGATTGAAATATGATATTTAAGATAATATATTATTCAAAATTTTGAATTGCATTATCGATTTGTCATAGATTGTTACGATTTTTGGTAAAGCGGCAAAACTTTAATAAGTTGACTATGTTTTTATTTAATGCAGTTATGCACACTTTTAACTTTTATAATATTTAGTAGGTCTCTTGTGAGACGGTCTCACGAATCTTTATCTGTGAGACGTGTCAACCCTGTCGATATTCACAATAAAAAGTAATACTGTTAGCATAAAAAGTAATATTTTTTCATGGATGACCCAAATAAGAGATCTGTATCACAAAATACGACCCGTGAGACCGTCTCACACAAGTTTTTGCCTATAATATTTTACTATATTAAAACATGAACACTCTATATTAAATAGAAATTATATAATTATTAATTTTTTTATGTACCGTCACACAATTTGTGGTAAAATATATAATGTTCTGGTAATTTTTCTTTAATATTTTACCACATTTAAATCGAAATACTTTAAAATTATAAATATATTATGTATATGCCATACATTATATCTGTATATTATTTTATACATGAAACACATGTGCATGCTAATATAATATAATATAATATATTACTCACTTAACTCAATTATATATTTTTTTATTTTCTTTTTCAATTGTCTCGAATATATGGTTCACTTTCTAAATTTAATAGCATTTTTTTTCTTATTTTTTTACCTGTATACCCCTTAAAAATTTTGGAAATCATGTAATATTTATTGAATGAATTAAATAATAAATTTATTTTTCTACTGATTTTTTAAATCTGTGTGAAAAATCAAACAAGTTTATATATTGTGTACATAATTATTATATTATTACTAGTAAAAGTACGCAGAAATAAATTATTTGGCCAACCATCATAAATATGCATGCATGCCCATGTGCAAAGCCAATGTTAGGAAAATTATAATACGACCAAATCATTAATTTCGGCGTGAAATCTATTTTTCGTTGGCCTTTGTTAAAAATCTATAATTTCAAATTTCAAAATTTTTAACATTTTCTTACAATCAAGGAAAAAAAATAGATAAATGAAAATCCAAAAAATAATATTTGTCTGACTAACTAGGATTTTGATACATTATATTTTTAAGGAAAAATGACATTTAACATCTTAATCTCAAATGATAATATGACTTGAATGTTATGTTTTGATCGTTTTTCAATAAAAATAACTAAATGAAAATCGAATGAAATAATATTTAAATAAATATAACTAAAAAACGACATGTATTATATTAAATCTTAATCCCAAATTCTGTAATTGTAAAAGCAAAAACTTGTGTGAGACGGTCTCACGGGTCATGTTTTGTGAGACAGATCTTTTATTTGGGTCATCCATGAAAAAATATTACTTTTTATGTTAAGAATACTACTTTTTATTGTGAATATCGGTAGGGTTGACCCGTTTCACAGATAAAGATTCGTGAGACTATCTCACAATAGACCTACTCAATTGTAAATTATTTAAGATCCAAATACATATCCGTAGACCATTTTTCTTTGGTCGATTTCGTTGACCTTAGCCTCAACAATTTATTGTTAATGCATATTAATTAAAGTATAATTCTGTCCTTTTAGCTATATTTTACTATTTCTTATGGGTTTCATTCATGCAGTTTTAATAAAAATATATATTAATGTATATTTGTTAGCTTGACAAAGGGACATCCTTTTTTAGTCCAGTTCACCTCAACATCAGAGTTTGAAAATAAAATATATATTTTTTTCTTTTTTAAAAAATAAGCGACTATCATCCATTTTCTATTTTATTTTGGTATATAATATATGTTATAATAATATTTCATCTGTCTTAAATGTATAAGATTCTTTTCAATTTTCTGAGTATATGGTACATTTTTTACGTTTAATATTTTTTCTTGTCACTGATTTTTTTTGTTTGACGGGTCAAACACATCCATGTTTACAATAAAAATTAATATTTTTAGAATTAAAAATAAAATTTTTCATATTTAACCCAAATAAAGATACGTATCACGAAATTGATTCGTGAGACTGTCTCATGAGATTTTTGCATTCTTTTCACCGAACCATGAAGTTATTATTGAAAAATTTAGTGAAAGCATTTTAAATGACCAAGACATAAATTGCACTTTGAAAAATATGATTATCTGGTTACAAATTATATATTACAAAAGAGTAGGACGACAAAATGATTTTAAATTAATTATCGCTATTTCCGAAACTTCATTTCTTTGGTCAAAATGATCGATTTCAAATTATATATGTTAGCTTAATTTCCAAGTATTAACAAGTGAATTACTATACGAATTGTGTCAATAATCAAATTGACCATCCCTTAATTAATTCGATAATCAAAACAATCATCTCCGCTTAATTAATCTATTTTGATAACTCGCACAACTTTACCCGTACAATTCAACACTTTGACCAAAAATTTCCACTTTTCTTGTTAGTATTTCCATCGTGTGGGACTACTAAATGTTTTAGTGCGCCGAACTTTACGTCGAGCGAAACTAGTAATTTTGCATGAGATAAAACTTTTACGAAAAAGTTTTTAAATTCAAAATTTTACAAAAGAGACGGTTATCTATTTGAGTCATCCATGAAAAAGTATTATTTTTTATGCTAAGAGTATTAATTTTTATTGTGAATATCGGTAGGGTTGACCCGTCTCACAGATAAAGATTCGTGAGACCGTCTCACAAGAAACCTACTCAGTTAATTAACATAAGGTGTCAAAAGCTCACAACGGCTAAACATATGTGATTCCTGGCATCTTATTAATGTTTAATTATCATGTGATTAGGTTTAAATTAAAGTAAACAAAAAAAAAGTGTAAACATTAATGTTTCGATTTTGGTCCTATAAAAATTTTGACATAACCAAGACGTATGAGAAACGCGCCACCTGTCACAAGAAATACTATAGATATATAATACGGTAGCACCCAATGCATAATATAATGTCATACATAATACCATATATAACAACTTATAAACATCTTTATTGAGTTTTACAATGCAAACAAATCACCATGACAAAATGAAACATGCAAAACTTTCAAATCGACTACAAATACACGAGACATTTCCCAACGAAATTTTCAAGTCGGCTACAAATACACGAAGCATAACTAACTCAAAAACGACTCCTCTAGTTGACGCATCACCTTGTGCATCTGAGCCTCCTGTGTATATAACCTGCAATGATCACACACAAAACCACAATAGTTTTCAAAACAGGAATGAGTATTCTAGTACGATAAACCAGATATTTTTACGATTTGTATATAAATGTTTCATGTACTCCGTAAATCCGTGAAATTTCATGTTATTTTCTGTGTAATATGCTAATGCGTAAACGAAAAACAATACAAAAATGATATTACTAAAACATATGTTCATCCAAATTTATTGAAACCCTGTATTAGCTAGGTTTAAAAAAATCTACTCAAACGCTCCAATCAATATTTAAAATCTAAATATGACAAAACAATGCATAATGATTTCATCATAAGCATATCTCTATCTCCATTTATTGAAACCCTAGGCTAGATTTGAAAACCCTCCGCACACTTCGACTAAACTAGTTACTACATGAAAATCTATAAAATAAAATCTCAAATTCGACAAATTTTCTGTTTTATAGATGAAATGTTATATCATAATGATATGTATCTATTTTTTCTCCCTAAATCCCATAAACATCATTCCACTTTTTTTGTATAACCCGTTGCAATAATAGAAAAAAATAATACATAATGATTTCACCATAAACATATGATTACCCGGATTTATTAAAACCCTAGGCTATGTTTAAAAACTCTACACCATGCTTCGACTAAACTAGCTAGTTACTACATGAAAAGGTTTTAAATAAAAGCTGGAATTTGATAAATTTTTCATTTTATAAATAAAAGGTTACAACAGAGTGATATGTATCTATTTCATAAATACCATGTTATTCTCTATTTAATTCGTCGCGATCATGATTTAAAATCTAATACGACAAAATAATACATAATGATTTCACCACAAATCTCCGATCATGTCAACACATCTGGTTGATTCAAATCATGTTATAGTATGAAACTTTAATATGGTTCGTTGATATCAAATCATATAGTAACAAGGAAAGGGATTTTGCTCTCGTTGTAGCCCATAAATGGCTGGAGAGGTCCAAGTTCCCACTTCTCCGCATGGTGGCTGGCTGCTACCGCAGCCTTCTAAGAGTGCTAAAAAGTAAAGAAAAGGCAACACAACGCAATTTCAGGGGACCCCACAGCCCCCATTCACGTGTTCCCCAATTCTTTACCGCGTTTCGGTGTTTGACTCCTGGAACTCATTCGCCCCACATGTATGTAATGTTATTGCATCCGACACTTGATGGGCTGCGAGTGGGAGCCCTCCATTTTTACACTAAAATCCACTCGTCGCCGAAATTATTTGTTTATTGTTTTTTTATTTGACAGCAAAATTAATTTTTTTTTTCTTCGTTACAGATTATTGCAGATGAAAAAGGACTGAGCACATCCCTAACCCTTCTGGCCTTTTGCCAATCTTATATCTCTACCGTCTTTTTTCTTTGTTTCTCGAGTTGGGTATCTCGATTCTGGCCAAAAAGAGGTGCCCTGATCGATGATCTTTTGTAAAGAGGTTCCCTGATCGATGATCTTTTGTGGGTTCAGCTGGAGGTGGATTTCTTGGTTGTGATTTCTCTGTTTTGTTAGGTTTTTATGGAGAACATAGAGACCTTGTTAGCTGCTGTAGCTCAGACTCAAGGATTTAGCGATGATGAAGATGATGTTTCCCTCCGACGTAAGGTAGGGGTGGACGGTTCGGTGTCTTTGCCGGAGATTCGGCGAGATTCCTGCGCGTCTCAGTTGACTGATGTCCCGACGGCGGTGGGTGGATGTTCGGAGCCGCCCACGGTGGTGAATCATGTACCTACGTCGGAAATTCCGGTTGTGCCGACGAACGTGGTGGTGATCGGTGCCGCGGATAAGAGGAAGAAAAGAGGACGACCATCGAAGGGGCAACTGGCGGAGAGGCCTTCTCCTCCTAAGCGGAAGAAACAGGAGGATGAGGAGGAAGATGTTTGCTTTATCTGTTTCGATGGGGGTTCTCTGGTGCTTTGCGATCGCAAGTGAGTTTCATTCACATTTGAACATTTTTAGCGATTTTTCAAATATTACTTTTTGATCGTTTTATGTTAATTTTTTCTTGATTGAAGAAAATGTGTCTTTCCTGTCATATAAGTTCTTTGAGAATGTTAAGTTGGGACCTTTGCTGTCTATTGCATTGAATCTCTATTTTACTGCACAGGGGCTGTCCGAAAGCATATCATCCAGCGTGCATTAAGAGGGATGAAGCCTTTTTCCGCTCGAAAGCCAAGTGGAATTGTGGTATGTCTCTTTTTCTTTGTTCTCGTAGGTCATCGCTTGTTGATGTCACATTTCTGTTGAATTCTCATTTTTGGAGTTTATTCTGTATTTTTGGCTTCTTTTGTGGCTTTATATTTGGATTAATTGTACTTGACACAGATTTTGATTGTCTGTGGTTATGCATTTCATTGATTTCTTTCTCTGCCCTTGCTAAGTTCTTATGGTGCTCATATTTTCAGGTTGGCACATATGTAGCACATGTCAGAAGCCTTCTCACTACATATGCTACACTTGCACCTATTCATTGTGCAAGGGATGTGCTAGAGACACAGACTACTTGTCTGTGAGAGGCAACAAAGGATTTTGCACAATTTGCCTGAAGACAATCATGCTGATTGAGAATAAAGACCAGGCAAATGAAGATGCGGTATGCATACTTTTCAATTGAACATTATCAAGTTTCAACAATTGCTTCTCCTAATTCACGTGCTTTTATTGTGCATCCCAATTCCCTGTGCTGCTATTGTGCAAGTTTATAGTCATTTCTGTTATATTTAATATTTAAAAATCATAGATATACCGTTGGCGCCATATTTGTCATCATTCACATCTATTGTAGATTTAAGAGAGCGTATCTTTGAATAACTTTTTTCTTTAAATGCTATTCATACTTGTATTCGCCACATACTAATTGTTGTAATAGGATCTGTTGTGTTATTTGATTTTTCCATATCTAGAATATAGAGATCGAGCTGTTTTTGGAGTTGTATAAATTTAACCTTTTTAGATTGAAAACACCCTATAATTAATGAGAAAATGGATTTTCAGCATACTGTCAAGATTACATGTTCTGTTACAGTTGCAACGATTTGGGACTCACTGACTATGACATTAAATATAAATAGCATTCTTATGGACACATTTGAAGTTATAACTTATGCTAACTACCCTTCTGAAATTAATATACACAGGTTCAAGTGGATTTTGATGACAAAACTAGCTGGGAGTATCTCTTCAAGGTATACTGGACGTGCTTGAAAGACAAGTTATCGTTAACACTGGGCGAACTCACACAAGCTAAAAGCCCTTGGAATGGTACACATGCAGTGGCTTCCAAGCCTCGATCAATTAACACGCATCATTCTGCCCATGATGGAAATGCTATATCTTACATGAGTTCTGTACATTCGGAATTGCGTAAACCCCGTGAAGAGATGAATTTGTTGCAAAATAATCAGTTAAGCTTGGTTGCATCAAGTATCCAGAACCAAGTGGAGAAACTAAACAGTGACGAAGGGGAAAGTGTTGTGGGTGCTTGTAAGCTTAACGTGAGCAAAGATACAGACAAGCCAGGATTTGACAAGAACACTGACAGACCAAGTACTGGTGAAGTTTCTGGCTCTGAAAACGCCTTTGACCAGGTGGTGATGGAGAAGGAGAAAAATAAAAACAATCAAATCATTGGCGGAGATACAGATAACCCTGACATTGGAAAAGAAGCAGACAAGCAAAGACACAAAGATATAGAGATACCGGAAATTGTGAAAAACACTGAATGGGCATCTAGAGAGCTCTTGGAGTTTGTGGGGCACATGAAAAACGGTGATATATCTCTTCTGTCGCAGTTCGATGTGCAGACGCTATTGCTTGACTATGTAAAGAGAAACAACCTTCGAGATCCTCGTCAAAAAGGCCAAATTATTTGCGATCATATGCTAAAAAATCTATTTGGAAAGCAGCGTGTTGGTCACATTGAAATGCTACAGCTTCTTGAATATCACTTTCTTACAAAGGATGATTGTCCAAGTTCTTTTATTCCAGCCGGATTTGTTGATTCTACTGCAAGCGAATTAGAGGTTGATGGAAACACTTATAGTTCGTTGAAAACAACTAACAATAAAAAGCGAAAAACCCGTAAAAAAAGTGAGGATGGAGCACCGCTAAATAAGCTAAATGAATATGCTGCAATTGACGTTCACAACATTAACTTGATCTGTTTGCGACGTAATTTACTGGAGAATCTAATTGAAGATAGGGATAACTTCCATGATAAGGTCGTTGGCTCAATTGCGAGAATCAGAATATCTGCTTGTGATCAGAAGCAAGATATTTATAGGCTTGTCCAAGTTGTAGGTATGAATGAATCTATAATTTCATGCTTTAGCCTGTCTGTTTTCTGTTTGAGCGTTTTTTACCAGCTTAGATGCCCATTAAAATTTCCTGAATCTGTTTGTATTTTTCTTTGGAGTTCAGGTACTAGTAAGGTGGCTGAACCATATAAAATTGGTGATAAAACAACAGATATCATGCTTGAAGTTTTAAACTTAAACAAGAAAGAGGTTGTATCATTGGATGCTATTTCAAATGCAGCTGTCACTGAGGTAACTCGAGACACTGTATTCAGGAACTTCTCAAATATATCTTAGGTTACTTTTTGACTTAGCTGCTTCTGAAATCTGATAAATCTTATTTGCCATATCTTTTTAGTATATAAATGATAAATTAGAGAGTATGGGAATCTGGAGTAATTAATGTTTCTGGATTCCTATTACTGATTTATCTCTAAAAGGACTCGGTGTCGTCCATTGTTAATGATGCAGATACAAAATTGCTTTTAGTTTGTTATCATTCATAATGAATCAGTCTAGTAGATATCTCTTAATCTTGCTGTGAAGACTGAAATCTGAATCAATCTTTTATTCAAGATCAGTGTTGGTGAAAATGTCAATATTTCTACGGTAGTACTCATGTCTCAATTATACCAGCATATTGTGTAAAGTCACCAGTATGAGTATATTCCATATTTAAATTGGGTTTGCAATGATTATATTGATGACACGCTTATATTTTCTGATGAATCCTGTATGCCTCTAGACAATGCCAAATAGACTTATTTCTTGAGCCATCGAGACTTTTGAACTGTCCTTCCGTATTTGTCTTTTTTTAGACATTTACGTTTCAGTTTCATGGTTTTTTTTTTTTGGATTTCAGGATGAATGCAGACGGTTACGCCAAAGCATTAGATGTGGGCTTGTGAAACAGTTCACTGTCGTAAGTGTAGTTCCTGATGTTGTTTAGAGTTCGTCCTAAAGCAATGTATATCTTTGGTTGCTAATAATTTTAATTAACTGTAGGGTGAGGTGCAAAAGAAAGCAATGGAACTCCAACAAGTCAGGCTCAATGACGTGAGTCTGTTGATATATTTTGCCCAACTTGAAGTTGGTGCACAAGCTTTGCGTGATTTTCCTGAAATACTTGAGTTCTTGCCTTTAAAAAAAGAAAAGAACTACCTTTTTTATTTCCATTTTCCGGAGTTTCTTGGTTTCATTAGTTATGATTCTGGTTTTTATTGAAATGTAGTTGCTGGAGGCTGAAATATTGCGGCTAAATCATCTTCGAGATCGAGCTAGCGAGAAGGGGCATAAGAAGGAATATCCTTTTTTAGTATTTCGTCATTAGAATTTGTGGTTAACCTAAAGTAGCGAGTGCCATCATACTGGTTGAGTCATTAGAGAATCTTTCTTTTCACAGTTATTTATCTTCTGGACCAATTATTGAATCCTCTATTTAACCTTAATTGTGAAAATGAATCAGCATTGAAAAAGTATAGAATATGCCTAGTGTATTTTTTTTTTAAACTAGCTGATATGGTAGCCTTAGGGAATATAATTTCAAGAATTAAGAGAAATAAAGACTGTTTAAGCCACATGTCTTTTAATCGTTTCTATATTTTCACCGATCAGTATTATATTTGAACTGTGAACCAACTATTTAAAATTTTTAAGATGGTTTATCTGAGAAACATTCGGTCAGTCTATTGTTCAGCTCAGCTGGATACGTTGGCTTATTGCATTTTTGAAGCTTGTGTGTCGGTGATGACAATGTTATTTATGATGTAGTCCCTGTTGGCCATTATTTATGATAAAGATGTTTTGATTGGGAACTCGGGGTTTTCAGCAGCATGATCTCCGTTTTTGTGTGTGTGTGTGCGCGCGTTTTTATTGATATAGTTCCATTATTTATGATAAAGATGTTTTGATTGGGAACTCAGGGTTTTCAGCAGCACGATCTCCGTTTTTTTTTGTGTGTGTTTATTAATATAGTTTTGTAACATATTTGTCCGTCTCTTATTTGTTTTCCTCCTCCTGAGTTTAGTCCTTGAGAAAATGAATGTGATAGGACTGAAGGCGTCTGGTGGTTCAAGTTCTTTCAATACCTATATAACAAAATTAGATTGGAATTTGTTCATTTTCTTTATTTTTCTCTATATATCTTGCATGACTATGATGACAACTAGTGCATTTTCGTGGAGTCCCTTGACTAATTTCACTCTCAGAGAATATGTTCACAAATTACAGCTGCTAAAGTCACCTGAGGAGCGACAGCGCAGAATTGCTGAAATTCCAGTTGTACACGATGATCCAAAAATGAGTCCAGCATATGAATCAGAGGAAGATGTCAGAAGTGCTGATAACTCTAGAAAAGGTAAATTCTCTATGTTGCTGCTTCTTTCCAACAGTTATTTTATTTCGAGGAAAACGTTTTTCTCGAAATATGCGATTTCGAGCACTGGAGATCTTGAAGTTTTGACCCTTGCTTCGCTTGCCATGCTAGAAACCATTTTATTTTTAACTCTTGAATACAAGGGAGGTGGGCCAACAATAGTTTTACTTCAGCAAATTTATCTCATTAGAAAAGGTTCAGTACTCCATTACACTGATCATATCATGCAGATGCAGATGCAGATGAATTGAGGCCAAAATCCTCTAAATTTACAGGAAATGGACGGAACCCTATTTCTCCTGATAAAAAAGGTGAGAGTAAAAATAACAGATTGATAGGTTACTGAAAACTCTCATTCCTGGTAAATTTAATCTGAAATCTTTTTGGTACGTTTTTCCAGGGAAAAGAGAGGGGTCTATCCAGATGCAGGATAAAGTGATAGAAAGCGTAGATGCAAATGGATCGCATGGTTCAGATATACGCATGAATCAAGTCAACGTTGCTAATTCGGCAACTATCGGTATGGATGTTCAAGCCATGCTTAGGTCCATTGGATTGGATACTTCTACTGCCAGCCACTCCGTGGGAAACTCGCCACCTGCTAGTAATATTGAAACAGAGAAATTGTGGCATTATCGTGATCCTAATGGTAAAATTCAAGGACCATTTGCCATGTTGCAGCTGCGGAAGTGGAATACGACTGGTCTATTTCCACATGATATGAGGATATGGACAAATCACGAGCAATACGACTCGTTACTTCTTACCGATGCTTTGAACAGGCAATTCCATGGAGCATCAGATCTTCCGTACAACCTTTCGAGAGAATCGCCGGATCTGGGGGCTACTGGGGGTGACCGAGGTGTAAATGGGACCGTTAGTGATAGTAACCAAACTGGGATGGCTTTGTATGATAATTCAAATGTTTTGTCTGGAAACACCATCGGATCTGTAAGGGCAGATGCCTCTGGTACTTCCCATCCACAAGCCTGGGATTTTCTCAAGGACGATAGTTCTAGTGCAGATAATGTCCAAGTACGCAGTTCCCATCCCTCATGTGCAGCTCTTCCAGATCGAAGCCAAGATCCACACAATGGGGAAAATGCTTCAAGTGGGCTAAATAAAAAACAGATAACTAGTGGTCTCGAGTTTCAAAATCAGTATAACAATAGGTGCCAAGCAGGTCAGTCTTCTGAAGAAAACATGAGGACTCTACCTGGTGATTTGAGCTCAATGGAATTGGAATCCACTTCTGCACCTGTATCCAAGTCAATGGAGTCGATCAAACAGGATCGGAGTACAAATGTACCAAATCTGCCTTGTGTTGCACCAAAGACCATTGACAAGCTTGGGGTAGTTGAGACTGCTGAAGTGCAGCAATCTGTATATTTAGATGTTCCCATGCAAAACCCTAGTATCCTTGAGCTATTAAGTCCTACGCCAAGGTCTAACAATGAAGATCAGGCCACCGGAACCAAGCAATATGATTTTATAAATTTTATTGTGCCAAATGCAGGCCCTTGCTGGAGCAGTTCTTCTGGTCCAGTGGGGGGTAATTTGCAGATTCCTGAAGCAGCTGATGATTGGTGTGGATATTCCCCTGCATCGGCAAAACCATCTGGGCAAGAATGGCACTCTGGTCTCCTCTCTCCATCTTCATTGAAACCGCTGGAGGTCACAAGTGATAACGTTACTGCCACCACTTCAAATAATGGCCAAATTACTCATGCTTCTCCGCCAAATGTACCTAATTGGCTTGCAATGTTTAACGAACCAATTGAGTTTGATGCTTTGGGTGAGGAATCAGTATCAGATTTATTGGCTGAAGTTGATGCTATGGAATCACAAGGTGGTTTCCCTTCTCCTACTTCAGCCATGAAGTTTGCAAAAGAGTTGATTCAAGATTGTAAAGATGATTGCTTTAGCTCAATCGAGTTCAGTCATTTGCATGATCCCGGAAAAAATGATGCCTTGAGCTCCACAGGAGATAGACAATTGGCTTGCCAGCCTTCTCTCCCATGCAAACCAGCTGTAGAATCATCTTTTATCGATGGCCTAGATTCTTTTAGGAGGTCAAGTGTTCATTCATCAGCAAGCAGTGAGGGAGAAACTAATGCCCCGGTTTACCCCGGTGAAGGTGGATCAGAATTCCACCCCCCTGCATCAGTCAACACTAGTCAAGATATGGTTGGTGCAACTATGGTTCTTGGTACAGGATCAGAGTCCAACGAACCTGGTTGGGGAACGGTGCAGGGTAACATTAATCTAGTAACCGTGCAGGGTAATGTCAATCTTGTCTTGGGAGGACCAACTCAGGGGATGACAAACCTCAGTTGGGGGACCAACCCAGGGTCAGGTTGGGGAAATCCAGGCGTAAATCTGAGTCCAGTTAATGGGAACCTACCGTGGGATGGCCAGCGCATGTACAGTAGCCCCCGAGAGTGGGGATATCAAGGTGGTGAACCAGGTGGATTTGGTAGAGGCAGGCCTCAGTGGGGAAGGCAACAATACGGTGGTAGTAGTGGCGGAGGAGGAGGATATTCGAGGCCACCACCAAAAGGGCAGCGGGTATGTAAATTTTATGAGAGCGGTCGTTGCAAGAAAGGAGCATTCTGTGACTATCTACACCCGTGATGATGATTTGGTTCTCCCAACATTTTGTACTGTATTGTCAACAGTCTAGAGTTAATCATGTATGAGTAGTGTACTACAATTCAACTGAATTTATTGGATACATATATATATATATATATATTTATGATTAATAATCGGATGTTAAATTGGATGTGTTTTTCTGTTCGTCGAAGAACTTCAAGCTGTGAATTTTTGGGTCTCTAATCCTGAGCAACTTGTATCACATTCATTGTATTGGCATTGATGTGAATCTTATTCCCCGTTTGATGAAGCAATCCTGTAATAATAACAATAAGTTTCAGTCTTTTTTTGGTTTTGGTTTTGATTTTGTTTTTTTTTTTTGAAGGCACGCCTCTTCAAAAGACTCAAGAGTTTCTCTTCTAAAATCAAGCACTTTTTTAAGAGTGTTAACTATCGATCCTTACCACTATAAGATTACTCAAATCATATTGATTGATAATTCTGGTCTTGTAATTGAAACCGATATGAAAAAAGTAACCTATCACAGTGAGGTTTTTTATCGATTTTTTTTCAATAACAGAGTTTGACATTTGACCTAGAATTTACTGGAAAGTTTTATAATTGTAAGTCCAATGAACAACATTTTTAAAACTTGGTATATGATTCATCTGACAACGTGATTTTTGTCCGAAAATATAAGTTCATATTGGCTCGTAAATGATTGATTGTTGTACGGATCTTATCGAATTTTGGTGGGATTCATCTCTTTAGTCTACGATATTCACTTCTTAGTCCTGAACAATCACTGAATTTCACTTGATAATATAATTTCATAATGATAATACTGCACTGTTCAATGTTTGTTTGACTTGTTGTAAATCTGTAAGTTCAATTTTATTATCTCAGTAAGTCCCTAAAAACTAATCTCTATTTTTTTTAATTGTAAATTACATATACAGATTTTAGGATTCCAAATAGGATGAAAATTGCGAAAAATGAAAATATCAGCCTAGCAAGACCGCAAATTTTTTGTTGAATTCGTATTTTTTTATCTTTCATAAAATCAAAAATTGTACATGTTTTCACTATTATAAGATAATGATATTGCAAATGGAGGACCACATGACCAGACTGTAAATTTTAGTTTATGTCGTAAAGTTTAAATGGTTTTTCTATCGAATTTGGATTTGACTTTTCTGTCTCGTCTGTGTACAATTTAAAATATATAGGTGGAACCAACTGTTAAGAAGCCCGTCTAGCTCAGTTGGTAGAGCGCAAGGCTCTTAACCTTGTGGTCGTGGGTTCGAGCCCCACGGTGGGCGTTAATTGTTTGCACTATTCTATTTTATCTTAATAATTTTGACTTAAAAGCGCTATACCACGTCAAAAACAAACAATCGAGCTTTTAAAAGACGTTTACGCGCTTTAGTAATTTTTTTTAATTAAAAAAATTAAATAATTCTTTTTATTCATCGAAATCATAAATAAATAAATAAGCCTCCAATATCCAGCAGGGGAACCAACGCTTGAATCATCAATCGATCGATCCCCACGTTCTCCTAGGAATCAGCAACTCCTCCATTTCTCCCCTGCTTCTCCTTAAAGTTTTCTCCTCTTTGTCCATAGCTTAGCTTGTGCAGCAAATTTGAGCGGTAATAATCTCTTTGCTGCAATTCATAGCTGTTTTAGCCTTATTTTTTGGCCTCGTTGCGCGGACCAATTTTGGGAATAGATTCATTTTTGCCTCAGATTTTGGCTGTATTGTTTATTTGATGGCGGCGGCGGCTTGTAGGCGTGCCGTGCAGTTGGGGGCCGGAACCAGCAGAATCCAGTTGTTCTGCTCGAGCCGCCGGTTTGAATCAAGGCAGATGTCCGAGCTTCTTAAATCCAATGGGAAACGTCTTTTCCTCGTGGATACTTTGGCTCTTGTAATTTGAATACTTGTTTTTTTTTTACGTTTTTCTATATGTTGTCGTGAGGTGTGATTTTTGTCCCATTTTGGATGTATTTGACCTAATTAATTGATTGGTTGGTTGATTCGATCAGGTGAGGAGATTGGAGGCGCAAGGCTTGCCGTCCAAGCAAGCTGAGGCTATAACCGCGGCTATGACGGAAGTCCTGAACGACAGCTTGGAGAATGTTTCTCATTCCTTTGTCTCCAAAGGTCAAATGCAGCAAGTGAGCCCCTCGCTTTGTTATTTTGGTGTTCCTCTTAAATTCCACGGTTTATTTTTATTGCTTTTGTGGATGAAAAACTATTTATTACCTGCCTATGTGTTTGTGAGGAGTGCAATACTTTCTTTTTGTAGAATGAGATGGCTCAGGAATCCAATTTGTCTAAATTCAAGACTGAAGTTAAAAGTTCTCAGGTATGGCTCATATTATTTGTTTATGTTTGGCTTGTTTTGATTGAAATTCTCGTTATTTTGTAGTAATTTAGTTGCTATTCTCTTGTAACATATTTGGCATGGAGAAAGTTGGTTTATAGATACTAATTCCTTGCCTCAAGGCAGAGTATTCACCTTGTTACACTAAAAAAGAACTCCATAATGACATCTTTTTGTGCATTATGTAAATGGGCAGGGTTCGATCATCTTATCTGCCAACACTACAACAGTTTTTTGTGGTCCTTGCTTTGTTCACCAAGACTATATATATTCTCCTAGAACTTCTTTGAATGTTCTTTTTGATGTCCGAAGGACCAAAGGAGAGAGAGAGTAGTTGGTTCTATTGATTACAGTGTTAAGTTGGCAACTTCCCAAATTTTCTGGTTTTTTATCCATTTTACTGAAAAATATTATAGCAGTTTGGCAGATAAACATCAACTTCGTGTTAGGAGTCGGGAAGATCCAAAGCTGCCTTTCTGTTCTCAATGTAAGAAAAAGTGATACAACAGGATCGAATTAATCCATAACAGATAGCCAATCCAAAAAATTTGCATTGATTAGGATATTTATTATCCTTTCTGCTATACGATACTGCTGGTGACCGACTTACTTTGGTCTTAGACTTTTAGTTACATTCATAAATGCATAACAATAACCAACCTTTCATGTTCTAGTTACTTGTTCTTCATGCCTTCTAGACATAATGTTTGGGAGTAAAGTTTCAGATGGTTTGTGAAGAGTGAGTAATGGCAGAAACTGGTTGCGTTTTGGTCAAATATTTTCACTCTTTTTTCTTTGAAGTCTCTTTAGCGTGGGCTTATAATCCTTAAGGATGTAGGGCCCACCAAGGCATTGAGTGGCCTTGGAGCCCGAGGCACATGCTTTTCAAATATGAGACTTATGGAAGGACATAAATTTTATATTGAATGATTATGAATCATATTCAAACATAGTGCATTAACTTTAAATTCAGCAATAAACTGATAATTAGTTATAAACAAGGATTTGTAAACCTCAAATGAAGAACCAAGCCACTAAATTAAGATTAATAGGCATGAATTTTACCCAAAAATCATAATTCAAGTCAATAAAACACAAATAATTTGCAAAAATGTGAAGTTAAATGATAAATGAATGAATTTTGACTAACACAATAGTTAGGAATTTTCTATAAATATGAAATAAATGAAAAAAGAGCTATAATCATCCTTCAACGCCTAAAACTCACTGGAGTCGCTAGTAGCCATCGCCATTGCCAAAGTTTCCGGACGATGGATTTTGGTTGCAGGGTCGTGGTCAAGGGAGGGCTGCTATGGGAAGTAGTTTACTATTCAAATCCTGAACATTGAAAAAAAGAAAATAATGAACAGGAAATTTATGCAGCTTCTCACGCCTGACCTGATCAGCACCTCTTCAATATCATTGAGCCTGGGGTGTCTCCAGGTCTGGCTGAACCTCGCACCTGAGGGGCACCGGGCACCTTTAACAGCATCGTGTGTGCTTTACTGTAAATGATGCGCTTATTTGAAAAAGGAAAACGTATTATTGTTTCCTTCTTTATTTTTGAAGAAATTTTTTTGGCCCAAAAAATATTTTATGGATCCAAATGAATTGAGACCCATTAAAGAAAAGCCCAGGCATCAAATTGGTTTACACTAGAAAAAAATAGGAAAGGCAATAAAATGCATAGAGGGGGACACCTGTTTTGTGTTCTTGATCTGTTCTCGTGTTTCTTTCTGTGTTAAATTGTGGGAATATAACAAAATACAACTTACATGTGGACAAAAATATATTAAAGCTTTTCATATGTTTTTTAATATTGCCCAAAAACAGGCCTGCTTGGGCTATATGATGCCTCGGTATGTTCTACTCATGAAACGAAGGATTCATGCTAACATTATAGAGTTACTGGCACAAGTTTTAGAGGATACACTTGTATCATAGGAATTGAATGTGCAATGAACTTGATATGATTATATCACTTGATGTTGGAAGTTATGTTTTTGGTTTATTTTGATCAATAACTGAAAACTTTATGATGTTTAACTTTGATAATTACTAAGAAATATTTTTTAGATGACTAACTAGTTTTTGAATGTTTTAGAAAGACAAAGATGATCAGAATTTGTGAGGCAAAATGTATGAAAGAAAATTAGCTGACATTTAATTAGGCTGCTGATTTACCTTAATTCTTACACTTTGCACTCCTTGGAGAACACGGGGAAATGGACTGGAGTGGGATTATGGGGTGTTGAAATCAGATCTCTTTAATTAGAAGCAGCAAAAAACTGATAGTAGTTACTAGTTGTATAATTCTCTCTTTATTGAGCATGAATTTTGCTTGTGCTTGTACCACAGAGTAAATGATTACGCATGTTTGGGAAACTGCAAAGGAATGATGGTGTCTTTTTCTTCCTCTGCTGTATTTGCTTTCTAATGTATGTTATGTTTATCTACTTGGGCCTCGTCCTTGTAAAAATGTTTGGATTTTATACTTGGTTTGTCTGACACCGAATGCAGGACCACCATTTTTCTCTATTGCAACACGAGACAGAAAAACTAAAGAGTGATATAGAGAAGATGCGTAGTGAGCTAAGGTCTGTTGGAAAAATGTCCGTCACCTTTCTCTTATATTTCTGATTGTTTAATCTGAGAATGATTTGTTTCAGGTATGAAGTCGACAAAGTTACTGCTGGGCAGCGTTTGGATCTTAATCTAGAGAGGGGGTTAGTTATCCTAATCACTATGCACGAAGTAGTTACTGGCAAATGATGAAGAATATACCACCTACATACAGGTGTCTTTTTTCCATTTGTTTATGCTTTGTTCAATCTTTCCTATTATGCAGGAGAATTCGGGATGAGCTGAACAATCAAAATCAAGAAACAACTAACCTCACTAACAAACTTGATCGAGTGAGTACATATAACTGGTGAAGCAATTCAGCAGTTTAACTAGTCGTTTGTTTAACCTCAGAGTTTCCATTTGATCAAAATCTGTTATATTGTATCGTCTCAGGAAATTCATGCATTGCGGGCTCAATTGGAAGCAGCAAAATATGATGTGATTAAGTACTGCATAGGTACGCTTGCCTCAGTATCTGCTGTTGGCCTAGCTGTGATCCGCATTCTGATGTAAGCTTGCATTGCAACTTAGTTCAACTTTTCAAGGAGAAAGGATTTTATTCTGATTTTTTTATATATAAAATCCTTGACTACCCTGCCTAAAAGATTGAAAAACAGACTGACATTGTTACCCTGATCGAACATAGATGTAATTCATGTTTCAAAGATCCAAGATTTCAATTCATATAGACTGCAATAGTTTGTTCTTTCACCAGTACGCATAGAATGGCATGTGAGCCTTTTCAAGACTTGAGCCTATGCTTGAATATTAAAGAATAATTCTTAGTTCAAGAGTAGTAAATACTACTTTGATTTACGAGAAGCAGAAGAAGAGTTAGTAGCGGGTTTCTCTACCGACTGAGTTATGACCCCTTGGTGCTTGTGATACATATTTTATCATGTATATAATTTTTTGTCAAGATCAATATTCTATGATCCAACATCATAAATTTTAGAATGGTATTGCTTATTAAGCAATATTTTTTTATAATCCATCCATGGGGATGCATGAACATAATTTTTTTTAAGTTTTTATTAATTATGTTGTGTTTTCTTATAAAAATGTTAGGCATATTTGGGATAATATCAGACACCAAATTAATTATTGTATCATTTCAACTTTTGATACGCAATATATTGTTAGTCAGAAGTGCCCAAGCCTGATAATATTTAGCAATTTTTCTTAGCCCTCCTACTTTTTTTGACGTGTGTTGTGTGACATTGTTTCTAGCAAGTTACCTACCACAAACGATTGGTATGCATGCTTGGTGGGTCGTATTAAATCACTTAAAATATTATGTGGTAAAACTGTAGCCAACAAAACCCTTTTACTTGATCCACTCCTTTTCTTTCTGACATCCATCCTAGATTAATTTATTTCCTAAAACGTAAGTTTTTTTTCTTTTACGCAACACACGCGGGGGAGTGGGATCGAATTCAAAGGACTCAAAGGACGGGAGAACTAATCTGACGGGTGATATCTATTGGGCTATAAGCCTGGTCTCTCCTAAAACGCAAGTTGATTCTCTCGTTATCCAAATTGGTTGATGATCCATCCCTAATGTCATCGCATACATGTAAATAAGTTAATATATATATATATATATATATATATATATTATAAAGTCTGAGATATTTGTGTGTTGTACATACTATTTTTTTTGCATTCGAAAACACCAATTTTATGTCCCAAAATATTTCCCCGTACATTGTCGGAAGAAAACACAGTACAATAATATAAAAAATTAAACACTAATCGTGAATAAAGAAATTCATCAGACGGTATATAAACATTAAGATAATATGCGTGATATAAAAATAAAATCAGCACTCAAATTTCCCATTTCAAAAGAAAATATAGAAAAACAATAATTTTCAAATTTTGCATGCATCTTTACATTCATGAAATTATAAATATGCTGAACATTTTGGTGGGAATAATTTGCTTCCAAAGAAACAAAAAAGTAATAATAACATAACATAATAAATGTGAACGTCATATCTGCTCGGCGCGGGATCCCCTGGCGCCGTCACGCTGTGCCTCAACGGATTCCTTGGTCAGTAAAGAGGGCAGAGCAGCCGCGGCGTCGGCACCGCCACGAGCCGAGTCGCGCGTGGCGCGGTGAGCCCGAACACATCGTCCATGTCCATCTCGCTCGGCTTCATCCCGTCGGGCAGCTCCCACGTGAAGCAGTGGAGGAGGTGCACCACCGCCATCTCCAGCGCGTACAGGCCGAGCTGCATCCCGGGGCACGACCTCCGGCCCGACCCGAACGGGATGAACTCGAAGTTGCCCCCCTTGAAATCGGGGACACCCTCCCTGAGGAAGCGCGAGGGCCTGAACTCGTCCGCGTCCTCCCACGCGCCCTCGTCGCGGCCGATGGCCCACGCGTTGATTATGACTCGGGACTTGGCCGGGATGTGGTAGCCGGAGACGACGGCGTCCTCGGCGGTCTCGTGGAGGAGGAGGGGGATGGGCGGGTGTAGGCGGAGGACCTCTTTGAGGCAGCAGCGGAGGTGGGTAAGCTTCTCGAAATCGGGCTCCTCCACTTTGCGGGCCACGCCCACCACATTGGTGAGTTCTTGTTGGACCTTTTTCAGGTCGTCTGGGCTTCTCATTAGCTCCGCCATGGCCCACTCGATTGCGGATGCTACTGTCTCGGTCCCACCGAACATGACGTCCTGACATCATTCACACGTCATTCATCAATCAGCAGTTCACCTAATTTTTAAAACTGCATAAATAAAAATTTGATTTCGTTGTTGCTATAAATATTGATTTCTATTGGGTGATATTGTTATTTGTAAACGACAGCTATTCAGCCGATGGTTTATGTTCATCTTATATTAATGTTTCAAATTTGAGACGGAGTTTGTTGTTCGAGACTCGTTAATAATAAACTCTTTTCCCAGCTCAAAAAAAAAAAAAAAAACTACAATTATTCATGAAACATCGTAATTATGATTAGAAGATTAATTATTGTAAACAAAAACTTACGTGAGACGGTCTCACGAGTCGCATTTTATTAAACATATCTCTTATTTGGGTCATCTATGAAAAGTATTACTTCTTAAGTATTACATTTTATGCTAAAAATTATTATTTTTTATTGTGAATATCGATAGGGTTTGTGAGATCGTTTCATATGAGATTTTACTCATTATTCTAACAGAAATAGTCATAGGACGAGGCTTCAAGATGAGAAAAATCCGCTCAATTCGAGAGTTAAAAATAGGAGTATATTTTACCCTATGTTAATATCATTTTTGGAATAAAATAAATTAATATCATCTAAGTTTCTTTTTCAGTTCTAATAAATTTAGGGAAAAAATAACACGTGCATCATTAAAACATTAGGTTTTGGTACCCCAAAATAAAGTGAAATGTGAGGAAAGAGACATCCTTGGATACACAAGACAAGAAGGTTTCTTGTTTTGGTTTCTAACACCAACCACAATTAAAATAGTCATTATTTAAGCAAGTAATCCTACTAATATCAAGTGATAATTGTCTTTCTATTTCAACATTTTCAACTAGTCATTGTCACTAAGTGAGAAATGAAGAGGAATTAAATAATTTTGAAAAATAAAACAACCATAAACTTTTCTTATCCAAAAAATATGGTGAAAACCCAAGATTTAATCCAACTTGTATGAGTTATTTAGTTAAACTTTTTTAAACCTTGTGTATTAAATAACAAACACCTCGGCCACTTTTAGAGGATTTATTCGTAAAGCACGCGATAGCAATGAAACCAGGGTTTGTATCGTACGGAACTCGAACAACCGCTTCAAATAATTTACCAATTCAAAAAACCAAGTTTTGCTGGCGACGATATGATATAATAAAAAACCCTGAAAAGAATACAGTGGAATTGGTGTTTTTTTCCCACTTTTTCGATAGAGGGTGTTTAAAATTTATCAAAAAATATAGGGGATCAAAATTTTTCGGAACATGAACACCAAACCAAGGTAGTAATAATGAAGATATATCCTAAATGAAGGAAAATTACCATAATGATTGCTTTGATATTATTTCTTGAAAGTTTGATTCCACCCTGCAAATCCTCAGACTCTGCAACTAATTTGACATCTTCATCGCTGTAAAAAACTAACAGTTCATCCACCATATCCTTTTCATCATCACCAGAACAGTTCTTTTTATTCAGGTGATCATCGATAATGGAGTCGATGAATCCATCAAGAGAATCCCGGGCCTTGGTCAGCCTGCCGTTCAAACCCTGCGGATCAATCCACCCCAGATAAGGAATAAAATCCGCAAGATTGAAAGCTCCGAAAAGCTTGGAGAACTCCTGCAGAATCTTGATGAACTCATCCTGGCCGTCATGCGAGCTCGACCCGAATGCAGCCCGGTAGATTATGTTCTTGGTGAGACCAAACACCATCTCCCCAACGTTCACCTCGGTGCCGCTGTTGACTACCACAGTCCGGATCATGTCATCCACCTCATCCCGGACAGAGTCCCACGACTCGGACCGCTTACGGCTGAACAGCTTTATCACACACAGCTTGCGCATTTGGCGCCAAAAGGGCCCGTAGTGCGCGAAGGCCATGTCGGCCCTGTCGTAGGTTAAGTAACTAATGGCGATCGTAGCGGGCCGATTGGAGAAGATATTATCTTGTGCTTGGAGGACTTGCCGGGCCGCGTCCGGGCTCGATATAGCGACCATGTGGAGAATACCCATGCGGAGGTGGAGGATTCCGCCGTATTTTTTGGCTAGTTTGGCCAGCCCACGATGTGTTAACTGGTCCGTTAATCCCATGTTTCCGATCACCGGCCATCCCTTAGGTCCCGGAGGATAGGGTTTACGTCGAAATCTCGATAAGAACATGAACAAGAAAAGGAGAGGGATCATGAAGAAGATGAATAGAGGCTTAGCCTCTAAAGCTGGGAGTATAGTAATCATTTTCTTTTCCATTGCTTGAACTATCAATATTTTTTGGGAGTTTGGGGATAAAAAGATTGAAGTGCAATTTTAATGGAGCTACTTAGTATGAGGGCTTTATATAATAGATAATAGATAGTGGAAGCTTGGGTGCAGCCTACACTACTGGTACTCTCAACTATGAAAGCGGGCCGGGCCAACTCGGATCTCTGGAGATGGGAGGAATGAACCTGTGAAACGTAGCTATGAATCTAAAAATCTCTATCCACTGTGGTTTACTGGGATGAAGATTGATTTTTCAATATGAGATAATTAAAATAAGGATTGGTAAGTTTGAAATATTATATAAATAACCATATTTAGATTATTTTTCAAAGGTCTGAACTGAGATCTCGGGCCGGATCGACTCGGATTTATTATATTGAGTCGAATATATTTTTTTAACGTTATATACATTAGCTATTAGATGTAGTGTTGCGTGTGTAAAATAATATATAAATATAATGAAATTTATATTTGTGGCAAATAATTATTTTTACATAATTTAGTTTAATTAAGTTAATTTACAAAATCATACTGAAATTGATATAAATTTAAGGGATATTTATGGAGAAATTTTTTTTCCAAACCGAAATATAACAAAGTTACGAGATATTTTGATATTTTGAAAAGAGTTTCACCAACATACCATAATTAACATAGACGGTTTAACTCATATGTAATAATAATAATAATAATAATAATAAATATAATAAATATTCATATTTATAATCGTTGAATTGGCCGTCTCATGAGAGACTAATTTTGATTGATTTGGAATCGTTGAATATTCGATCATCTTCCAGATATATTTATTAAAACTATCAATATATCCATCAATATTAAAATCACGAACCTCACGAAGTAAGAATAAATATAGATTGTTGAACTTAACTCAATTAGCGCGATACATTAATTAAGATAGGTTCAATTCAACCAAGTTATAATCACATTCGATCTCACAAAGGGTTCGGTCGACCCCACCCCTGCAGCAGTGCCTGCAGGGGTCGATCCAACGGCTCAGATTTTTTCGAGCCAATTTTTTTTTTTTTTTTACAGGAGGTGGGCCCGGATCACTCATGTGGAGTGATCCGGGCCGTTCATTGCCCGTGCAACGGACAGTGCCTGCACGGATAGGTTGAAACAAACCCGTCACAAAGTTATGGATCCATCTGCCCAAAATTTTTAATCTAATCGATTTCTATCATTGTCAAATTCTTCAACCAATGAGTTGTCCTTTCTTGTTTGGTGCAAGCAAGTTAAGTAGCGTTGATTACCTGTAGAACAACAAATCAAAATTGATTTTTTTAAATATCGTTTGGTTAATTTTTTTATAATATATATTATTATATTAATATAGCAAATTTCAAGATTAAACAACTGTTCAAAACCAAATACAAGTAAGCTCATAATATATTCTGTTATGTATCAAATGTTAAATCCAATTCTAACAACAACAAAAAACTATCTCATAGGTTATAAGTTTTGTTGTGGACAAACAACCAATGATTTAAATTAAACGATCAACCTTGTATAGACAGACATCTGTTCCAAAATTGAAAGATTAAGTATAATACTTCGATTGCTATACTCAGCAGAGACAATTATTGTATCCAACAAAGTAAGTCCATTTATGAGACGAAGCTTTGAGGCGACCAAATTAAGACTCATACTTTTGTAGGGCAACAAGCAACAACTCAATTTTATATTTAGTGCAATACTTATATGCAACAAGTTTCAAATAAAAGTTCAACACAAACTTTATTCTACTATACGAGCACAGCAATTTCAAAGATAAAAGAGTATCATTTTTCTCTAAGCCTATTTATATTGGCTTCCAGATATGCAAATAATGTTTATTGTTCTATAGTCTTCTTCAACTTGATCTTACAGTAATCAATTATTAGGTATTCGAGTTTCAGCATTGTATTTACTTTTAATTATTAAATTTTGATATTGAAAATTCAAGAAGAATTTTTTGTTTGAAAATTTCAATGTATCTATATATGTTGTGTTCTGTATGACTGTTTTTTCACAATTTTTTTGCTTTCTCTCTGTTTGTATCTGATAAGATAATCAATAGTCGCTATTAGAAAATAAAAGGAAACCATTAAAGATACAAAACATAACGACAATATTGAGCTATCTTGATTTCAGACTCCCTTTAGGATCTTCTCCTGTAAACGGATCCTTCTAGAACATTATCCCTCATGGGCTTGTTCATACGTCATTAGTCACAGTATATCCACATCCCTAGAAAATGAGTTTCTTTCGCCTTCCCAACACTCGAACACAAGCTCTTCAGAATAAATACTTAGATTTGTAGAGTTTTGGTACCAATTGAGTTTTAGGGAAGACTAAAACACCCATTTTCAAGAGATGTAGATATGCTATGAATAATGACACATGTAAGAGAGAAGACCTCAGAGAGAGTCCATTTACGATAGAAAACTCTAGAAGAAGCCCAAGATCGAGATATCATATGATTGTTATACAAAACATCAACTCGGAGTAGAATGAAGATACTGATAATTATTCGAGTCGCAACAATAAAATAACAAACATGTTCTATCCGTAACATTCCCCCCCAAAAAAAAAAAAAAAAAAAAACAAAGAGCCATCTTTTCTCCCAGAGCATTGTTAAGAATGATATTTTAAATTTGCTATAAACGTATTCGAACCATAACTAACATTCAAAAGTACAGTTGATGTAAAGTTTGAAGTTCAACAGAACCTAGAAATGAATTATTTTGATGGTCGAGAATTATATTCGTGGCTCCAGTATATTAATGGGATTAGTAATGGATAAATCACCATGACAATTGAATATTTCAAATTTATTAAGTTGAATATCGCATTTCCTATTTATGGTGATTTTAGCATGATTGTAGAAGTTGATTTTATTGTCGATGTTGGATTAGAATGATGACTTATTGAGTTTTGTGTTCACAATACATTGTTGGGTACATCCCTAAGGATTTCTCTATATTGTAGACTATTCGAGGTATGTATGATTTCGATATTTCTCTAGGACATATGCACCTAATTTTATTGTAGTTTGGATATTATGCATGTTATTGAGTGCTAGGTCGATGAATGATTGATGATGGGACTATGGATCTACGATTATCACGCTCGTATTCTGGTGATTGTATATCGACCTTGGCGTATCTCGGCCCACCTCTTAGATCGGTGCAATGATTGGTCATACTGGCCTTTCTGACTGTTTAGCTGGTAGACGTGTCATTGACGATGGCGATTTAGTACTCGAGTCCGCAAGATTGGATGTATTTCATGTGTGTTTAAATACCCCATTAGGTGGACCTTGGATGGTTTAGGACTTAAGTCCGCAAGATATGTATGGGCAAGTTATGACTGATACTAGAAAATTCATTAATATAGTAGTAAGGGTGGTTACATGATTAGGCCCTAAAATTAATCATAAACTAATTGAAACTTTAAAATTTATGTTCTCTATTCTCTTTAAATCTGTTGAAGTTTTTCTACGTAGGTTCAAATCCTGCCTTTTCCACTTTTTTGTTGTAGACTTCAATCATCGTAGGAAGGCCAACCGAGTAAGTCTCTTGTGAGACAGTCTCACGAATCTTTATCTGTGAGACGGGTCTACCCTACCGATATTCACAATAAAAAGCAATAATCTTAGCATAAAAATTAATATTTTTCATGGATGACCCAAATAAGATATCCGTCTCACAAAATACGACCCGTAAGATCGTCTCACACAAGTATTTATTTTCCCATCATTTCGAATTCGAGCTATTCATTGTGCCATTATATATTTCATTTGATTCAAATTTGATTACCAAAAAAAAAATCATTATATCGTAGTATAAAATATAGAGGTTAGAATAAATTTATCCAAGTGACAAAAGCAATTAAAAATAAAAGTATGCTCATCTTCAATAAAAATCCGATGAGCTTTTGAACGATTATATATCTAAAATATAATGTTAGGAAATCCATTATTATTATTATAGAAAGGTTGGCTACATAATCAGGCCCCTAAACATAAAAAAATTCATAAAATTAACTGAAACTAATTACATAAAATGAAGTGCAAATAACAATTTATATATATATATATATATATATATATATATATATATATATAGACACACACACACGCACAAATTTGAACATTTTTTTTATTTTGGTATTTTTTCATCGGATTGGTGACATATTCGATTTCGTGGCACATCATTATTTTCCAGCAATATGTTAACATTCAACAAAAAATTCAACTCCATGTTGCTGAAAAAACCCTTCAACAAATAAATATTATTTCTCGTAAATAATCATCAAGAGTGAGATTTAATTTTATTTATTAGTTCCCATCATTCTTAAAAGTTTTTGTAACATAGCAAGAAATTGATCCATCGAAAAATAGGATAGATTTTGATGCTAAACCTCATCGATAATTTCGAGTCTCTTTCTTTCTTTAGACTAACCAACCAACCATTGATAGTATCATTTTACCTTTGAAGATTTTGGCTCTTTTCACACATAAATAATAAATATATAAAATAACAATTTTGAATAGTGGGATATATGTTATTTTAATCAAAATATAAATGATTACTTATTATCAAAGAAAAGAATATAAATGAATTTACGTGTGATTTCATCATAGACACGTCATCCATATATTTTTTTTTAATGATTAACGCAGGCCGATATATTAATTATGAAACACGAGAAAAATCACAATAATAATATATATTTTATTGTTAATTTATAACATGGTCCCAGTATTTTTTAAAAAATAATAATAAAAATAAATAAATAAAAACAATATAAGATTGTTAGAAAATTAATTTCGAATTGATTAACAAAAAAAGTGTTTAGATGGTGATCGAGAGGGTTTTTGGTTTGTTAGTTTAAGAATATTTTATTTTCTAACTTTTAGAAACAAAAAACAACAATAAATCACATTTTCATCCGAGTAAGTCTATTATGAGACGATCTTACGAATCTTTATCTGTGAGATGAGTCAACCTTACCGATATTCACAATAAAAAGTAATACTCTTAGCATAATAAAATAATATTTTTTCATAGATGACCCAAATAAGAGATCTGTCTCACAAAATACGACCTGTGAGACCGTTTCACACAAGTTCTTGTCTTTTCATCCATCTAAAAAACATATATATTCTAATTCAACGATACATTTAAAATTTTAAAACACCCACATAATAATAAGTTAAAAGATATATAATTAGCAAACAAAAACTTACCATATGTTATGACTCACACGTTTTTTTTTTTTTTAAAAAAATAACTTTTGTGTATTATCTCTTTTAACCGAATATTTTAATTAAATTTCCTATTTTGCGTCGATGCCGTGACTTTCTATTTGCCACAGTTTTCAAAGAAATTGAAATATAGTCCATGAAAATATAATATGATGAACCAAGCAGTGACCACATACCAAATTTTTATAATTTTTCAATTCATTTGGCGAATTTTCGTGCACGAGAGAATACATGACATACAAATTAAATATGTAAGTCTATTTATTATTAACAAATTTGTCTTCTTATCAATTTATTATTGCCAAACTAGTCCTCTGAATTGACTTTAAATTTTGTTTTGCTCATCCAGATAGTCAAAATTGGCTATTGATAATTTAAGTTGGTATTTTTTTGGCTTATGATCTTATTTCAGCAAAGTACACAATCATTTTTCAGTTCCAAGTCATATTTCTCGACGTCGCACCAACTATTTTTAGTGTCTCGTCAATATTCCGGTGAAATATGACTAGAGAAAAAAAAAACTTAACTTTCAGAGATATATATATATATATATGTATATAATTGTTTTAAAAACTTGAATATTATATATTTGCAATAGTGACGGTCTTATTATTATTTTTTTCCGATCTGCAACTGTTGAAAGTTGAAACAATGGACTTAAAGGGAAAAAAGCTCTATAACATTTTTTTGCATCTCATGTATTAATTTTTAAAATGATATATTTTCTATTCAAATTAATTTTGAATTTTTCATAAAAAAATTTAATATTTGAATTTAAGACTTAAATTAGAGTGTATTTAAATTCCAAAAAAATATTACTTCAGCGCCAAGCTTTAATCTTCGAGAAACCTACTGGTCTAATATTAATTTTAACATAATTTTTGAAATCCAACAGTTTCCACCCCTGAATTCAGAGTACTTACCAGAATGAGCTAGAAACAGGTTGTGGTTCAAATCTTTGAACTCCATGGATGTTTGATTATGGTTTAGAAAAATTTAATTTTCAAAATAAATCGGAAATATGAAAACTGTGTAGTTATATTTCGTAAAGAAATAACTTTTTATGTCAATGATATCATTAATTAGTATTAAAAATCAAGAAATTTGTATTATTGGTCTCATATGTTTGTCTCTTTATGATTTTAGTTTTTATGTTGTCAAATTTCAATATTAGTCCATTATCTTTATCATTTTTGGAAATTTTAATCATTTTCTAACATGGAAATTATGTGACATAAATTCAGTAATATAAAAGACAATTTTTGTTACATACATACATACATACATATATATATATATATATATATATAATATACTAGTTATTCTGCACACGCTATGCGTGTGTGTACAATCTTTTTTATCATTATCGATGGACCAAATTGAAATTTGATAAATTATGGAGGGACTAAATTGATATTTGAATTGTTGAAATAAAAAAAATAAAAATAAAAGTGTGTTGAAATTAAAAAAAATTAAAACAAAAATGTAATATTAATATCATATAAGGGTAAAATTGGAAGATTGTGTGTTGAAATTGAAAAAACAAAAAACAAAAGTGTAATATTAGTATCATATAAGCGTAAAATTGAAAGAAAAAGATGGTGTCTTCTCTAGGTAGTTATTATCATGTCCTCACACTTAATAATATACTAGTAAAATATGCACATGCATTGCATGCGCTATTATTATTTTTAATTTGATCAAATAATATTAAATAATTAACACGAAATTATTTTCGATTTAGAAAAGTTGTTCGATTTAAAAGGGAAGTTTTATTTTGATTTTTTTCTATTTAAAATATGGAGTGACTTGAAAAGGTTTTTAGTATGGTTAGAAGGGCAATTATGGAATTAAATATTTTGGTGTCCTCAAAGTTAGTTATTCTAAGACCCTCACACTTAATATAATAGTATAGATAGATAGATATATATATATATATATATATATATATATATATATATATATATATACACTAGTTATTCTACACACGCTATGCGTGTGTACAATCTTTTTTATCTTTATAGGGAATAAAGTGAAATTTGACAAATTATGGAGAGACTAAATTGATATTTGAATTGTTGAAATAAAAAAAATAAAAATAAAAGTGTGTTGAAATTGAAAAAAAAATTTAAAACAAAAGTATAATATTAATATCATATAAGGGTAAAATTGAAAGATTGTGTGTTGAAATTGGAAAAAAAAAATGTAACATTAATATCATATAAGGGTAAATTGGAAGAAAAAAATGGTGTCCTCTACGAGAAAAAGTGCGATAAATTTGGTCATAGTCATCTACTGAAGATGTGTCGTTTCTGTGTTTAGTTTCTTTTTCAATAGTAAAATAATCTACGAAACCACCCAATTTAGTAGTATTTGAAGTGTCAACATTTCCTAGGAGTTCCTCTACCAACGATATGCTTTTGGTGCCGTCATTTGAGTAGCTAGCTGTTAGAGTAGATGTCCTGCAAGTCAACGGTTGGCTAGGGAATTTATTGACTCAAGTGAAATAAACAATCTTTATTTTAATATAATTTAACTTTGTATGATCTTGTTATACTTTATCTGTATACCCATGCAAACAGCATAGATAAAGTCCTTGATTATGCTTTAATACAAATGAATCGTAATTCGATGTTGAAATTCATTTGTAAACACTGCATATTCTAAATTTGTCCCTAGTCGATTCAGCCGCCTAAAACATGGATAAAGGTCGCTTGAGCTCGAGACTAGCATCTGTGATGTTGTGTACTGCGTTTTTTGGTAAAGGCATGGAGATGTCCAAACATGCAGATGGATAGTCATATGATGATTATACCGAACAACCCTCCCTCGGACTTTCCAAGTGGTTATCATTCATCGAGAGGATAAGTCCGTGGTTATGATTGTACACCATTAGTCCTTATGACCCGGGACAACACTGATGCTCTATATGCTAGGGCTGTGCTTTGACTCGTTTACCGGCTCCAGGAGAGTCATCAGGTGGTGAGGTTGGGTACAGTTGCGACACATATAGGAGCCAGTGCATTGTAGTCGGGGATTCACCGCTCACCTACGGATGTGGATATCCTATGTGATCTGATATAATAATAGTGCATGGAATCTCTGGCCAGAGTATGGGATGTACGTTAGAGAAGGAGTTCTCAATTAGTACACGCGATGCAACTATTATAGTTATCACATAGTTATCGAATTATTATGCAACCCTCGATGAATCAATGGTTGCATATTCGATCGGGATATATGAGATGAAGTGACCGTACTGTACGCTAATCATAATCGACTGGTTCTTGCAGGCACTATCAGTGATACCTAGGGGATCATGGGGCGATGTTACTAGACGCTCTTACCATGATCCAATGGGTGCAATCAGAAATTAGTTCTGACATTCTTGATCAAGGTGTTGATGAAGAGAATGAGGCTAACTGGGGTAAGCCCGAATAAATGATTATGTCCTGAATCACAAAGAGTTTTGAACCCACGGCTAACTGTATCCCTGAACCATTGAGGGTCACACAAGCACTGGATCGCTTGTTCCCGTTGAGATAATAAATTCAAGGAGTTGAATTTATATAAAACATTGAGAGAATAAATTCAAGGAGTTGAATTTATATTATGATATAGTAAATTCAAAGAGTTGAATTTTTGATAATTAAATTTTGAGAAAATAAATTCAAGGAGTTGAATTTATGAGATAGTAAATTCAAGAAGTTGAATTTATGAAATTTGGAGAGAATAAATTCAAGGTGTTGAATTTTAAAATTTGATAATTTAATTTATTAAACTCAAAAGTTGGGTTTATTAAATATTAAATTTTGGAGGTGATAAAATTCAAGGAGTTGAATTTATAATTTAAATATTAAATTCAAATGTTGAATTTATAATGTATTTAATTTATTAAAGCTCAAATGTTGAGTTTATTAAATATTAAATTAAATATAGTGGGAAGTATGTTTAATGGCTTGTAGGAGTACAAGTCCAACATACTAAATAATTAAAGTTTAATGGACCTTGATTAATTAATTAAACTAGTTGGACTAGCCCAATTAATTAATCAAGCTCATTAATGTTAATTAAAAAGCCCATGTGTTATTTTATGGTAATTAGGTCATCACTTAATTATAAATAATGGTTGATGAGCTAAACCCTAGCCTCCGTAACTTGCAATTCTCGTGAGTAATATTTTTATTGAAATTTGTTAACTTAATTAATATTATTAATTAAGGAAATTACAATTAGAAATATTAATAAGGATTTCATCCTTATTTACGTGAATGGCATCCAAAAAGGCTTCTAAGAGAGACTTTCGGCTTCTTCCAAAATTCAATTGCTCCTCTCGATATTTTTTTCTTTTGCAAAGAAGTTTCGGCCACCTTATTTGACAGGGATTGGGTCGATTTTTCTTTGTGTTCTATATCTACGCAAAATATCTTCCAATTTTCTAGTGCAAATTGGAAGATGAATAAATCATTTAGTCGTGGACTTGATTAGAAGAATAAAGAAGGAGTTCCTTGAAGAAAGTTCGTAGGGATTCATCAAGAGCTATCTCCGCTAACCCCGAAATAGTTGGAGTCAAGTGACTTGTTCACCAAAGGTATAAATTCTATCGCCCTATGAATGCTTATTTTGTTAAAATCATACGAGCGCCCAAAGCAAAACATATTTTGATTGTCAAAATAAATAAAATTTTTAAATCTTCCGCTGCGTTTGGACGTGTAGAAAATCGAGATCCAACAGTGATATCAGAGCCAGAGCTTTCTAAATCTTATGGTTTTAAATCATATTGAATAATTTATTTCTAACCACACAAGAAAATTTTTCAGAAAATTGATGCACCTTAAAAATTTTATTTTTTTCCAGAAAACAAAAAAAAATATATTTTCGTTTCTGCCCGGAACTGTTACGGGCAGCCCGTGCGCGCAGGGTCGCGCACGGGTGAGCGCCCGGCCAGCGCGTAGCGTACGCAGAGTCGCGCAGCGCGGGCGCAGATTGCGCGCGTCGGGCGACGCAGCGTGCGGAGCGTCCGCACGCGGTACGCCGCAAGTGCGGCGCTCTGCGCAGCGCGGCGTGCGGAACGTCCGCGCAGCGCGGGCGGGCAGTGCGGGCGGCTGCCCGGGATCGGTTCGGGAAGCGTGCTGAATGGTGGGCTTGAATTGTTTGGGCACATGGTGCAATTTTCTGATTTTTCAAATTTTTGGGCAAAATTGATATTTTTGAAAATTGTTCAATTTTTATTTTGGAAAATTGATTTTTAAAAAATTAATAACTTTCTTGTAAAATAAATAATTAGAATGTGATTTTAATTATTTATGGTAAAATGAGTTTTACAAGAAATCAATTATTATTGATTTAATTGAAAATTAAATAAAGTTGTTTATTTAATTTATTAAATTTTTTAATAATTGTGGTGGTTAGTGATAAAATTATTATATATATTATTTATCAATTAATTAAATTGTTTAATTAAATTGATGTTAATATTTGATATTAAATGCATGAAGGATGATCGAGAGCCTTGACCAATGTGTTAGATGTATGTTAGGATATTTTACTGTTTTATTAGTTTTTAATATTTGCTATTATTAAAGTGGGCCTGGTTTATGGCCCGTTCCCACCCCATGAGATGTATCCCTTATGTGCCATGGCTATTTAAATGTAATTATTAGAAATAGTGGGAGATCAAGACTGGAAGATGGTGGGCCCAATGAACGAGATGAAGACATGTAAAATACTGGATGCTCTTGTAATAGTTGCATTTGCATCCCTGCATTCACCTCGGTTTTGGACCTGGATCCATGTATGGCTCACATGGATCTAATAGTGTTGGCGATCGATCATCCTTATTTATTGTTGAATGTCATATTATGATATATGCGATATATAGTAGTATGTATGTATATATATTATTAGATAATATAGTTGCATGAATCCGGCAAACATACAAACTCGTGACACGCGATTTTTAAATTAAAATGATGAGACAGTTTTTGAAATTAAAATACCTCATTTTGAATATGATTCAAAATTTATATCAAACCGAAAAAGTAAAAATTAAAAGAGTTTAATTTTTTCCTTGCCTTCCATCAACCGTGGTTGCATGTTGATCGCTACCTGTGGACAGTGTCTGGCTCATATTATTGGGGAGGCCTGTATGCCGGAAAGCTGTGACTTCCACCGGATATATGATGTGAATTGAGTGGAACTCCCATGACTTCGGCTCATATTATTGGGGGAATTCATGGCGACCGTCTACTACAATTCAATTTTGATGGGTCGGTTTGACACGCGAAAAAAAACGGCGTCATATTATTGAGTCCTTATTAAACGTGAGGCAAAACACGCGGAGGTTGCATAGGGATGCAATTGGATTCTACCTTTTAGAAATTATAATTGGCTGATATTATTCGAGATTATAATTGGCTAATTGGACTCTACGTGCCCACTAAGGAAATACGATTTCCTTTTTCATTAGAAGGTGGTGGAAATGTCAAAATAGTGGGAGGGAGATTTATAAAATAAAATCCATATTTTATATCTTAAAATTATTTTAAAATAATCAGCAACCATTATTCTGTTTCCGTATCAGTATATTTTTGATTTCGTCACGTAATACATTTCTGTTATTAACAAGCTAATTGAATCTAATTTTCAAGACTGGTTGGGAAAATTGTTCTAAATTCGAAAAAAATGACATACACACTAATGTCAGTCTTGTTGAACTGACAATGCATGCAAGATGGTAGGACCATAGTATGCAAGCTAAAGTGTGATGTGCTCGCTTCTATGTCAAATGAACTGTAGGGACAGTTTGAGGAAATGTTGAATGCTGCTGACATTCGAATAAACATGCAAGAGTTGCATGGTACATGAAACTCGTACAATGATACACACCATTTTAAAAGTTCATGACTACATGCATGCAAGATGGGGCTATGGCCCATGAGCGTGGTGTACATATGATTGGGCTTATTGAAAATGTGGTGGGCCTGGAATATGTGATTCCTAACGAGTTAATTGATGACATCAATTTTTGTCTTTCTCTTCCTCATTTGACGGAGTTATGGTGAACTTCAATTTGAAGAAGATAGATGATAGCCTTGAAGAGCTAGTCAATACGCTTATAACTTATGAGATCACCATAAAACAGGAAATTATTGTTTTTCTCATCGGCATCTCGTCAGACGAAAATGACCCACAAGGTAAGGGAAAGAAATGTTCTGCCCCTCACAAGAAAACAATCCCAATAAGAGGCAAACTCTGAAAGACACTTAAAAGGCCTACAAAGCCCGATAAATTAGAACATATTTATTTCACTGCAAGAAGTCCGGACATAAGAAATTATATGTGCCAGAAATGTTCTGAAAATGATAAGTGAATGTCCAAGTAAACATGATTTCAACAACAAACAAAATAAAGTTAGATGATCCAAATCCCACACAAATATGGCACGCTAGACTATGTCACATTTCCCAAAGAAGGATGCACAAACTATTGGGAGAAGACATGTTTGACTTGTCAGACATAAATTCTCTACCTGCTTGTGAGTCTTGTCTAAAAGGAACAACGACTAAGACTACATTCGATGGAAACGTGGAACGTGCGCATGGTCTATTGGATTTGATCCACACAGATATTTGTAGCCCGCTAAGTGTTAGCACAGAATATGAGCAATCCTACTTCATTACCTTTACTGATGACCATTCGAGGTATGGGTATGTTTATGAAACACAAATCTGAAGCATTTGAAAGGTTCGAATAATTCAGGTCTGAAGTAGGAAAACAGCTAGAAAGGAGTATTAAGACACTTCGATCTAATCGAGATGGAGAATACTTGAGTGCTGAATTTTTGGGTTATCTAAAAGAGAATGAGATTCTCTCACAGTAGACTCCACCAGCAACACCACAGTTGAATGGTGTTTCTGAACGTCGAAATCGAACCTTGATGGACATGGTTCGATCTATGATGGGATTCACTGAATTGCCTATATCGTTTTGGGGCTTTGCGCTTGAAACTGCGGCAATGTTGTAGAATAATGTCCATACAAAAGCAGTGGATAAAACACCATATGAGATATGGATGAGAAAAACTCCCAAATATTCTTACATGAGAATATGGGGATGTCCTGCTTACGTGAAGCAGACAGTGGGAGACAAATTGGATAGTAGATCTACTTTGTGCTACTTTATAGGATATCCAAAGAATTCTGTTGGATATTATTTCTATCATCCCAATGAAGCAAAATTGTTTGTTTCAAGAAATGCCACCTTTTTGGAAAGATAATTTCTATTAGATAGAAAAGGCAAGATGATAGAACTTGAAGAAATTCAAGATACTCCCTCAACTATAGTAGTTGAACCTAGGGGTAGGTACGGTACGGTATACCGTACCGAACAATAGTACCGTATACCGTACCGAAAATATCGGTATGGAAAAATTCCATACCGATACCGATACTGAAATTTTGGTATACCGCACATTCGGTATACCGAATTTTAAGTATGGAAAAAGTTCATACCGGTACCGTACCGACACCGAAAATTTTGTCGGTATACCGAAAACACATTTTCGGTATACCGAACTTAAATTTTAAAAAAAATAATAATAAAAAATTATTTTCTGTATTTCGGTATATACCGAAATACCAAAAAAAAATATTTCATACCGATACCGATACCGAACATTTCGGTACGGTATTTCGGTATTTCGGTATTTCGGTATTTTTTCCCACCCCTAGTTGAACTTAATTTCCAACAACCAGTAGTTGAAGTACAAGCTTCTAGAAGGTCTGATAGGGTTATTAGACCGCCTGCAAGATATACGCTTCTTCATGAATAAAGCCACGATGAGCATTGTGTTGGATGTGATCCAATGAACTTTAAAGAAGCAATATCTGATACTGATTCAACCAAATGGCTTGAAGCCATGCAGTCAGAAATGGACTCTATGTATTCAAACCAAGTCTGGACATTGGTGGATCAACCTGAGGGACTCGTTCCCATAGGATGCAAATGGATCTACAAAAGAAAGCTTGGGGAGGATGGGAAGGTAGTGACCTTCAAAGTAAGACTGCTTGGAAAAGGTTATATTCAAAGGCAAGGAGCTGTCTATGAGAAAATTTTTTCACCAGTTGCTATGTTTAAGTCCATTAGAATACTACTAGTCATAGCAGCATAGTATGACAATGAGATATGGCAAATGAATGTAAAGACTGCATTCCTCAATGGAGACATCAAAGAAGAAATTTATATGTCTCAACCTGAGGGATACACATCAGTAGAAAGTGAGCATAAGGTATGCAAACTTCAGAGATCAATATATGGTCTCAAGCAGGAGTCAAGGAGTTGGAACCTCAGATTTGATAGCACTATCAAAGAGTTTGGTTTTGCTAAAAATCTTGAGGAACCGTGTGTGTACAAGAAAGTTAGTGGGAGTGCAGTGACATTCCTAGTACTTTATGTTGATGATATCCTGCTCATTGGGAATGATGTAGGATTACTGCAATCAACTAAAGTATGGGTAGCCAGTAAATTCTCCATGAAAGAAAAGGGTGAAGCATCCTACATATTAAGAATACAAATCTATAGAGATAGATCAAAGAGGATGCTCGGACTCACCCAAGCCACCTATATCGATACCATTATAAAACGATTCTCTATGGAAGAGTCCAAGAGAGGATACTTACCAATGTGTCATACTATTACTCTATCTAAAGCTTTGTGTCCCAAAACTGATGAAGAGATAGAGATGATGACACGTATTATATATGCGTCAGCCATTGGTAGTATCATGTATGGTGTGATATAGACACGTCCTGATGTTGCTTACGCTTTGAGTGTTACAAGCAGATATCAGGCAAACCCTGGTCCAATGTATTGGAAGGCCGTGAGATATTTTTAAGTACTTGAGAAGGACTAAGAACTTGTTCATGGTCTATGGGGTGGAGAATTGAAATTGGAAGACTACACTGATTCTAGCTTCCAATGTGACGTAGATGATTCGAAATCGACCTCTGGCTTTGTATTCATGCTTAATGGTGCGGCTGTCTCTTGGAAAAGTTCCAAGTAAGACACCGTTGCAGATTCCACCACTGAAGCTGAATATATTGCTGCATCTGATGCAGTCAAAGAGGTAGTTTTGATGAGGGATTTTATCCAAGAGTTGGGCGTTATTCCTAATGGAGTTGATCCAGTCCCGTTGTACTGGGACAACACTGGTGTTGTTGCGCAAGCAAAGGAACCAAGGTCTCATCAGCGATCCAAACATGTACTGAGGAAGTTCCACATCATACGTGAGATGGTGGGAAGAGGAGACATATCAGTTGAAAGAGTCCCCTCTGCAGAAAATGTTGCTGATCCACTTACATAGCCCTTGCCAGGACCATTGTTTGAAAAGCATCGCGAAGCAATGGGATTAAGGGTAGTTGGCTCTAGGGCAAGTGGGAGATTATTAGAGTAGATGCCCTACAAGCCAACGGTTGGCTAGGGAATTTATTGACTCAAGTGAAATAAACAATCTTTATTTTAATATAATTTAACTTTTTATGGTCTTGTTATACTTTATCTGTATACCCATGCAAACAGCATAGATAAAGTCCTTGATTATGCTTTAATACAAATGAATCGTAATTCGATGTTGAAACTCATTTGTAAACACTGCATATTCTAAATTGGTTCCTAGTCGATTCAGCCGCCTAAAACATGGATAAAGATCGCTTGAGCTCGAGACTAGCATCTGTGATGTTGTGTACTGCGTTTCTTGGTAAGGGCATGGAGATGTCCAAACATGCAGATGGATAGTCATATGATGATTATACCGAACAACCTTCCCTCGGACTTTCCAAGTGGTTATCATTCATCGAGAGGATAAGTTCGTGGTTATGATTGTACACCATTAGTCCTTATGACCCGGGACAACACTGAGGCTCTATATGCTAGGGCTGTGCTTTGACTCATTTACCGGCTCCAGGAGAGTCATCAGGTGGCAAGGTTGGGTACAGTCGACACATATAGGAGCCAGTGCATTGTAGTCGGGGATTCACCGCTCACCTACAGGTGTGGATATCCTATGTGATCTGATATAATAATAGTGCATGGAATCTCTGGCCAGAGTATGGGATGTACGTTAGAGAAGGAGTTCTCAATTAGTACACGCGATGCAACTATTATAGTTATCACATAGTTATCGAATTATTATGCAACCCTCGATGAATCAATGGTTGCAGATTCGATCGGGATATATGAGATGAAGTGACCGTACTGTACGCTAATCATAATCGACTGGTTCTTGCAGGCACTATCAGTGATACCTAGGGGATCACGGGGCGATGCTATTAGACGCTCTTACCATGATCCGATGGGTGCAATCAGAAATTAGTTCTGACATTCTTGATCAAGGTGTTGATGAAGAGAATGGGGCTAACTGGGGTAAGCCCGAATAAAAGATTATGTCCTGAATCACAAAGAGTTGTGAACCCACGGCTAGCTGTATCCCTGAACCATTGAGGGTCACACAAGCACTGGATCGCTTGTTCCCGTTGAGATAATAAATTCAAGGAGTTGAATTTATATAAAACATTGAGAGAATAAATTCAAGGAGTTGAATTTATATTATGATATAGTAAATTCAAAGAGTTGAATTTTTGATAATTAAATTTTGAGAAAATAAATTCAAGGAGTTGAATTTATGAGATAGTAAATTCAAGAAGTTGAATTTATGAAATTTGGAGAGAATAAATTCAAGGTGTTGAATTTTAAAATTTGATAATTTAATTTATTAAACTCAAAAGTTGGGTTTATTAAATATTAAATTTTGGAGGTGATAAAATTCAAGGAGTTGAATTTATAATTTAAATATTAAATTCAAATGTTGAATTTATAATGTATTTAATTTATTAAAGCTCAAAGGTTGAGTTTATTAAATATTAAATTAAATATAGTGGGAAGTATGTTTAATGGGCTTGTAGGAGTACAAGTCCAACATACTAAATAATTAAAATTTAATGGACCTTGATTAATTAATTAAACTAGTTGGACTAGCCCAATTAATTAATCAAGCTCATTAATGTTAATTAAAAAGCCCATGTGTTATTTTATGGTAATTATGTCATCACTTAATTATAAATAATGGTTGATGAGCTAAACCCTAGCCTCCGTAACTTGCAATTCTCGTGAGTAATATTTTTATTGAAATTTGTTAACTTATTTTATATTATTAATTAAGGAAATTACAATTAGAAATATTAATAAGGATTTCATCCTTATTTACGTGAATGGCAACCAAAAAGGCTTCTAAGAGAGACTTTCGGCTTCTTCCAAAATTCAATTGCTCCTCTCGATATTTTTTTCTTTTGCAAAGAAGTTTCGGCCACCTTATTTGACAGGGATTGGGTCGATTTTTCTTTGTGTTCTATATCTACGCAAAATATCTTCCAATTTTCTAGTGCAAATTGGAAGAGGAATAAATCATTTAGTCGTGGACTTGATTAGAAGAATAAAGAAGGAGTTCCTTGAAGAAAGTTCGTAGGGATTCATCAAGAGCTATCTCCGCTAACCCCGAAATAGTTGGAGCCAAGTGACTTGTTCACCAAAGGTATAAATTCTATCGTCCTATGAATGTTTATTTTGTTAAAATCATACGAGCGCCTAAAACAAAACATATTTTGATTGTCAAAATAAATAAAATTTTTAAATCTTCCGCTGCGTATGGGCGTGTAGAAAATTGAGATCCAACACTAGCCTCATCCAAAAAATGGACGACAAGAAGCAGAATGGAATAACTGCTCGGTGACGCCTCTGCTTAATCGTCGTGCTCCTCGTCCTGGAATAAAGGTGGGTTCAGTTTATGTCTGTCAAATACATCTAAAACACATAATTATCCATGTCTTGGAAGAGCTAGCACGATAGGTGAAGGCAGTCTATGCGGCACCAACTACTTCTTCATTTACGTCAAATGTGAATGTCTTGATCTCGAACACGTGCCATATTGTACCACACCACCAATCCAGCAATCAAACAATATTAATATTACTTGACATCTAACAATTATTATCTCAGAAAACTTCTTAGACCTCGATCATAGAACTCATGCATATCCAACAAATATACAAGTGTATGATCTTTTTTGTATAGTAGGTGTCCAAATATCTCTCCTCATATGCTTGGGTATGAGCATTCATTCTTTCTTCCACGAATCCATGAAGCATCTCAGTTGTCCCAAAGGTATCGAAGTGCTCTAGGCACACATATCCACTTGACATATCAAGTACTTTTTATTTTCTTTCTTTAACTTGGCTACTTCTTCAATTTGTTCAGTAATAATTTTGGGTCTTATTAGAATCTGTCATCCTGAAATGAGGACACTGTTAAGATATGGATAACAAATATGAGTAGTTTTAAATGTATTATTAAACTAACGTTAAACACACACACATATATACATATGATAACTTAAAGGTTCTGATATCACATTTTTAGGTATTGATACCACATTTGTGTCTCGCAATATTCATTCCCAAAAAATTTAACTACTTATTTTAAAAAAAATTAACTGGTTGATAAATTCATAATTTTTCATTAGTCACATTCATCCACAAGCCATGTCTATAAGATATGGGATGTATTTTGTTAAACAGCAAAACAAGTAAGATAGTGTGTGATCGATCATAAATTTGTGTTTATCAGAATTAAGTGTTACGTGAAATGTTATAACATTTCAAACAACATGCAGCGGAATATATAAATTTATAATACAAATTGACTTTAAGTAAATACGATGGAACAAAATAAATTTTGCATAAATATAAATGCGTGCGCGGTGCCTCAGAGAAAAAATAATCACTAGAAAACCAACGAGTTTACACAAAAACTATCACTAGTGATTTTAATCAAAAGTCAATTTTCTCAATACATTGAGAAAATCAAATGTTTTCTAAAACAAACAACAACATTAAGACATTATATAAGGAAGCAAAACACGATGCCGAAACTGGAGCAACAAAAACAAATTTTCAGCCAACTTCTTCACAGCTGTTGTCTGCAGATGTCTCCAACAATCACGACAACACGTGGATTCAGCACTCTTCGACCCGCGGCAACCTTGTAGATTATTTTTCTAAATCTTATGGCATGCAAATGTGCAAATGTATGCGCTTCTGCGTAAGTCACCCCTCTTTGCATGAGATGAATTCTCTTATTTATAACCCTAGAGTTTATCAATATGAAAAGTAAGAGTTTTATTAGAAACAAACTCTTTTTAAACAAATATGACATACCACAAAAATCTTATCACAATTATCTCATTATCAAGAAAGACAAAACCATACTTAAATATTCAAAACCTATTAATAAGGAAAAATTAATCTTGAGAAATAAATTTAATACGAAAATTATATTTCCATTTAATGTCTATCCATTATTCATGTTTATCCATTAATCATACATATCCATAAATATCTATAAGTCATGTTTACTCCCAACTCATCTGATCTATACATTATTCATATTCATCCATTAGTCATACATATCCATAAGTCATGTCTATCCATTAATTATTTATATCTTTTAGTCATGCTTATCCATTAATTTTAAACTATAAATTCAAAATTTTAATTTTATTATATTAAAAAAATAAGAAGAAAAGAAAATGAAAAATTGGAACTCCTCTTCCTCGTCCAATTTTCAAACAAATCGATTATTTATGTGGATGACTTACAAGACTCTCCAGCACTTTGTATCCTCTTATTACGTTTAATGTTACAAATTGGATAGAACCAAGTATGTTATTTGAAATACTCGAACGATGGATAAAGTAAATTGGTGAGTTGTAATATCGATTTTTCTATTAATTTTTGAATTTGTCCATTTCATTATTTTTTATTTGTCATATTATTATATATAGTAGATCATATTGTGTATTTCATCATTTCAATGTGTCCAACGTGTGAAATTCAGCATAAGAGCTAGTTTTTAAGAGTATATGATGTGTTGAAGGGTTTTGTACGTTGTACATAAATAAATACTTTATTTATTTGGAAATTGAATGATGTAGATGATCTCTAACTTATTTCTTTCTTCTTAAATTTACTTTGTGAAGTCAAATATTTAAATTCATAGATTTAAGATTATGAATAAAGCATCAAATCTCGCCACGTAATGATACAACATATGATGTCATATATATAAAAAATTTCCTTTAGACGACATAATAATATAATGCACATATGACCAAAACAGTGCAATCAACACACTAAATCATAAGTGTAACAGAAACAATATAAGAAGTACACACACATAACTCAAATATGACAATGAGTTATATTGTTTTTATCCACTATCAATTACATGACTTCTTTTACTAAATACATATATTCTTTCACCTCTATCATGTCTCAACACTAGTCCGGTTATCTGTCCAACAAAAACAGCACCCCAAGAGCGAGCACACACAACAACCATCATCATAATACATAATAATTATATTAACAACAAAAGATACAACTGAAATCATAACATAAAAACTCTATTCGTCGTTTCTGGACAACCAAGCCATCAACAACATCAATAATATCACTATCATATTACTGCAACAAATAACATCAACGATATGTTGCACCCTGCTTCCGCGACAACAATATCATCAATATGTTGGCTCTCTTACTACTGCAACAAGATAAATGATTCATACCCCTACTCCGACGATATCAATATCATCAATACGTCACTCCCCTACTACTGCGACAAACAACAACAACGATACTTCGCACCCCTACTCAGATGACAACAATATCCTCAAGACGTCTCCCAATAAACGACAAACAACAACATCAACAATAATGAACAACATCAAATATAATATCAAATCACTCATTTCATGTGATTGGCCATCGTTCGACATAATATATGCATCAATACTAAACAATAACAATAAATGTTCGTATGTCAACACGTACTTGATAATCGAATATACATAAAATCTGGCTATTTCTTTGATATCGAGGCTTGTGATGTCTCTCAAATCAATAATCTCGTGTCAACGATCGCAGAATTGAAGTCGACTCGTCAATTGGATAAACCGATAAATCACAAAATCTAAAAAAAATTGAAATCATGTTTCTCTCTTCTTTTTCTATGCTCTTTGTTTTAAAATCTTATGTACGGTAGATTACTTTGCAATTTTTTTTAAAAAATATTATATTATATTAATATATAATGTTTAACATTTTTCACATTGATATATCCGTTTGGACTGGTTAAACGATCAAATTTACCAAAACTCAAAACACAAAACTTTTATATCTTTGAATTTTCTACGTCGTCTCCAAATTTTAAATCATTTGAACTTCATATAACTAAGATATATCATATTTTATTCTTTAAACATCGTTAATTATTTAGTAATCTCAGATTAATAAATCAACAAATTTTTATAATTATTTTAGGTGTTACAATATGACTGATTGATATGCACGGTTTTTGGATAATTATGACCAATGAATAAACATTATTAATCGATAGACATGACTTATGGATAACCATGACTTAAGAATATGTATTAATGAATAATTATGAACTTATAAACCAATAAAATATGGATAATTAGTTGTTGTATTGACATAAAATATACATTAAAACAAAATCTCACTTACCTAAGTATGAACTCTAGAGACATGTTTCAAATATTTCTCTAAAAAACTACTCTAGCAGTTGACATTTTTCTTTGCCAAAATTTATAATTTAGCAGTGGAATTTCACTAATGTTTCGAGAATCTATTTTTTTATGTGTGTTTTGCACGTGCAACATATGGTGAATTATATGTGGAGATATGTAACTAGTAACTCCAATCATAATTTTTAGCTTAATGATCATAAATTCAAAATTATCAGTGTCTTGAATTTGCAATTTAACTCTTGTTTTAACTGTTTTAAATTCTAAAACTTTTTTATAAAAATAAGTGGTTGTAGATGGAGGGTCTTGGGGCTTCATATCCATCCATCCATCTTTAAAATACGTTTCGTTCTCGAAACTTTAGTAATTATGGTATTCAAATTCTACATCGACCTCTTCTTCGATATGGTCTTTCTCAACATTAGAAAATGACTCCTTAAATTAGTTGAGATGTTAAAGTAGGCTTTTTTTTTTTTGTTTCACAAAGAGTCATAATTATTCCAATTGATGAATGTCCTAACCTGATGATTGTCTAAATTGATGGGTCCCAAATGATTTCTTCTCACAACTAGTGTTTTATCTAAGCCAATTGTTTCCTTCCCAGCTGATTTTTTAACCAAGGTTGTTGTGTTACGAAAATATAAACGAGAATAGTACTGGGATAAATGACTCCTAGAATTTCTAGTATGTCAAGCTGTTTATGTTTCGTAGCTTGATTTAGTTGGTTAGGTGAGCCATAAAAGAGTGACACCGGATCTTAATGGGTAAATAATGTCTCTGCTAGAGATAGGACCGACGGTAAGAAAATGGTAAGGCTTTCTCTAAGGGGTTTGAGGTAGTATCAGCATATGGACATGCTACCTCTTCAAACCCATGGGCCTAACAATCCGACTTATTAGCACCTAAGTATGTGCACTCTGTGCTACACAATTATAAGGAAATAAAGTTGTGCATTGACTAACACATATAATTTTTGGTCTTGTGGTAAGCGTTTGATCCTAAAAATTGATATAAAAGAGAAGACATGTGTTCAATTATCACAAGAAGCATATTTCTACCCTTCTTGGAGAGATAATGTTGGGTTAAGTGTGCATAAGTGAGAATAATACTGGGATAGATAACCTTATGAGAAGTTCTCGTACGTCAATCTGGTCCCCTTGCGCTGCTTCATTTAGTTGGCTAGGTGGGCCTTAAAAGAGTGATTCTAGATCTTAACGGATAAATATTGTCTCAGCTGGAGACAGGACCGATGGTATAGAAAGAGTAAGACTGATATCTAAAGAATATGAGACAACACCAACAAATAGATATGCACCTCCTTGGACTCATTGGTCTAACAGCCCGGTCCATTAGTACCCAAGTAGGTGCACTATATACTCCACAAATATGATGAAATAAAGTTGCGTCTTGGCTAACTGATATATCTTTTGTGTTAGTGGTAAGCGCTTAATCTTAACAAAGATTTTTTACAACTAATTTTCACAGCCAGAAGCTCATACTGCCCGGATTATGGAACTAGCTAAAACTCTTTCCCTACTAGTCTATTTTAACTAAGGTTTTCCACAATTAAAACTTTCAAAGCCTGAAGCTCTTTCTAGCCGGATTATAGAACTTGGCCGCTCTATAACACTTTTTTCATGCCATGTGCCTGATGGCAATGACACCAAAATTGCTTCCAAATAGATTTTTGAAATGAACAAGCCTCGGTTTTGAATAAATATTAAACCTGACTTCGTCTATAAAAACATAAAATATTGTCTTTATAGTACGAAATTTCGAAAATACATTACCGAAAATATAACGATGACTTCGGAATAAAAATAAAATGACTATTAGAATCGAAATTGAAATGTGACAAAATGCAATTTTAGTCTTGTAAGTTTATCTGTTTTGGGTTTTAGTCATGTAATTTGTCAAAATTTAGTTTCATCCAGTAACTTGGATTTTTTTTATTTGGTATTTTTTTCCCGGAACCGTCAAATCTGCCGGATATTACTTATTTGGTATTGATGCTCTCCTACGTGACATAAAATATACATAAACAAAAATAAAGGTAAATAACAAACATTTTTCCTCTCGTTTTAATGTATTGAGGTCGTTTTGGTTTATTTTTTCTTTTTTTATCAGATAAAATTTCATGTGAGTAATTTGAGTTTATTCTCGCCACATGTGTCACATGTGAGAGAATCAGTTCTAAATAAAACGTATTATATGGATTTAATGGTTTCACGCAAAATAAAAGGGAAAAAAAATATATCAAATTATTGGATGAAACCAAACTTTGATAAGTTATATGATTAAAACTCAATTAATGTCAACTTACATGACTAAAATTATAATTTTTTCTTAATTGGCAGCAAAGTTCCACAACTACTATCCCCATAATTCAATTTATTCTTTCTCTTTGATTTTATTCTCGTTCACCTCTTCATAGACGTTTTTGTTCAAATCTAGAAGGGGCTGAATGAGTGTGTGATATAGTTGTCACTCAACAAATAGGGGCAAAAATTCTCCCAGTTTTTTAAAAAATTTATACATAATAATATATTTTGATTAAAAAAATAAAATAATTTTGGGATAATAGTAATTGTAAATTCAATAATAACATGAATCATATTTCATAAGTGAACTGAAATGTTATTCTTGTGATAATGTGTGCCATAAAGGGTGATGCATTTAATCAATAGTGTTCAGAATATTTATTTTTATCATTCAGTTCATAATTATTCAGTACACACAAATCAGTATTTAATAATCAATAATCATATTTATAGAAAATCGTACTTTTAAAATATACATGTAATTAAAATATTTTAATTTTGACATAAAATATGCATTTCAATTTCGTTGCCAAAATCGTCTTCTTTGATAGCAGAATTTCACTAACTCTTTGATAATATAATTTTGATGGTGTATTTTTCCCATGCAACCTATGAGATATACATAAGTGAAGAGATATGCAACTAGTAATTTAAATATTGTAGCCATGAACTTGCAATTTAAGTTTTGTTTGGATTGTTTTAAAACTTGAAAAAAAAATTAATTGGTGATGTATGGGAGGGTCTTGGGGCTTCACAGTGACAGAGAAATTTTGACCCAGGCATGGATATATATGCACCACATGCCATAGTCCTTTGTTCCTTGAAGACATGAGAGCACTCGTTTAGCTGCTCCATTGTGAATTTACATTTCACTTTGCATGAACATTGCGGATATCCATTCAGCAATGTCAACTTTTCATATGGTTGGTAAAATTTCCACTTCTCTGGTCGCGAGCAAATGTCTCATTGTAGTGAAACTCCAACCAAATTATAAAAATTGAAAATAGATGTTTTCATATTCGACGCCAGTATGGAAACGATACTGGAATGAGGATATAGGCGGATGAATCCTGACTATGGCATAAAAGGCTCGTGCAGTTCGACCTTAACTAATTAAACATCCTTCACTAGAATAATGCATGGTAAAATCGCGCAAGGGCTCCATCAAGATGTATGCTCGGAAAACAAAATAAAAAATGAAAAATATTTTATAAAATTCTTGAACAGTAGTCTAGCTAGTTGGTTTTTCGTGATTCGTGAGAATCCGTATCCGTTGTTTTTCGATGCATATTGGGTAAACCTTGACTACCGCATAACAATATACGTGTGTATAGATCATAAAAAGATAAAAGAAGAAAATAAAATCATGTTCCATTTTGCTTAGTCTGGATACGGCGCGTTATCATTACAATATTATAAGTGGAGCGAAGTGGGCACATCAACATATACATGGCATCTAACTGTAATATGCGCTCCAACTTCCTATGTTGATTTAAGCATGCAGCACCTCTGAAATGGATGTCTACTGCTTTCTCGATTCAAAACTTTCACCAACTTCCCCAACTCACGAGATTCTATTAAAGTTTTAGAAATGAATTTTAAAAATTAATATTTGAGATACTCGTTATAATTTAGGTGCTGCAATTTATCATGACCCCGCCACGATTTTTGTGATAAAAAGACTCTGGTGAACAGAAGAATTCGCGTGGGTGCTGCAACCTCACTAGCTTATTATATTGTCCAACCAGACGGACTTTTCTATAATATGCATTGCCCCGTGCATGCACTATACGTGAGTATACAACTTCATCACACTACTGACCCACGCACGATCCGTCTGCGATCGTTGTCGGAACCCCCTAATCTACATGCCTTACCCAAAAACTTGAACACGCTCGCGGACACATCCATTGACATACATGGAGCCGTGGTTATCTCCATGTAGCTAGGGTCCGGCCCCGTTAAAAAATATTAAATATTTGTAAAGTCAATCTTGAAACTAATAAGTTTAGGTCTTTTTTTACCATCATTTGCTTATTAAAATAAACTACTTTTTTGTCGCTTTAACGAAATCTTGTTTCATACAAAAATCATGCTTAATTAATCTGTTTGGCATACTATATATGGATACATGATTACTCACTTCTACGAATACCGAATTGAATACTGATTTGTCATTCACCATTTCCGTAAAGAGTAAGGAGATGAAATTCAATGAGATTTAATTTACCACATCCGACGAGAATAGTTAGATATAAAGTCTAATGTTCTAGTTGTTTGGTCGTTTCTATGGGTTACGTCTAGAATATTTCTCTCTATATGATGTGGTCAAATGTTAGTTCTTGGATCATCAACATATATCTCAACTTTTACAAACATACGAGAGACAAATATGATCTAATGATATTAGAATTTGGAGAGACACTTAACATTGACTAACTCGTTTTTATGTTGTATTTTCATTTGAAAAAATTTATGACACGTGAACATTTCACATGATGAATCTTCCACTCGTATAATGGGTTTTCTCTCGGGTCCTACCATTTCTCTCTCATTATTTTGGAGATATGCTGCTAGCCCGTTCGATGAAGAAAAATAAGATTAAAATACCAAATTTAAAATGGTTGAAAATGTATTTTGGATCGAATAAAAATATATTTGGCTCTGCTTTGATCATTTTATTTAAAAGAATCTTTTAATATATATTTATTGAAAAACTGCATGCATTGGTGATATTATTTCAAATTATTATTATTTTTAGCATTATGTGATTACTTATTTTAAAAACTGATATTGCGTATCGTGCTTGAATATAATATAATAATAAAATTATTTTTTTAAACGAAGAAAAATTGAATATAAAAATAAACTGAACGTGCATACTTGGAGAAAATAATAAAAAAATATTCCACACACATAAATAAACTCATTTTCAAAAAATAATAATTTACATATACGCTAAAGGTGTCCATTTCTTTTTTAAGTAGTTGGGCCAACATATCCTGGGCTAATACTGAGGTGACCCATTACATCTTATAGCTTTTGTTTAGCGTTCTTTTCTCAGCGCTAGCCACGCAAACAGAACGAAAGCTGAAATAGGATAATAAGTTGTTACACTATTAGTGAAAATAATTAAATATAAAATATGATTACGATGTTACCAAAATTTGTATGGTTTGGTCTATTGAGCTAATTCTTCAATCTACGCTACTTTTCGTCATTTGCCTTCAGAATTTTTATTGGATCATCAGACATATCATGAATCATCATTTTGAACAGTTAAATGTGTGTACATGCGGATTTTTCAGTTATCATAATCTTCTTTTGAAACGAGTCAACTGTTGCTGCGTGTGCCACATTTCTACATCGCGTTTTTGGCGATAATTACTTAGATACCCTCTCAGACTGAAGAATTCTCCAAGTCGATCAACTACTAAGGTGACAAACTACGAGAGTGGGTGTGTTGTTTTGTTTGTCCAAGAGTGGTTGTATAAATCTTTTGAGATAGTGAACTATTCGTTTATTGAGCAATGATCCAATTACCCGTGGAGTAGGTATTTATCCGAACCATGTTAAAAAAAACCTTATGTCTATTTTACTTCGTTTATTTGCTTCATTTAATTTTTTATTCGGTTTAACATACATAAATTTAATCAAATAATGGAATTGAATAAATATACGCAAAATTGAAACTTTTATTAATATATACGTTTCCATAGTCCGAATATACTTTGATTTGAGACTGTCGATGAGCTACAAAGAGATCGATTTAGCTACTCAAAACTGTTGCTAATTAGCGAAGAGTTTTGGAAACCGTCACTATAGGTTTGCGAGCTGATATTAGCGACGATTTTAAGTTCTGTCGCTAATCAAATTAACGACTGTTTTAGCGACGGAAAATGCCGTCGCTAATCAGAAATTTTTTTTGTAGTGTAGCTATGAGAAATCGAAACATATTAACAATTCATAAGTGAAATAAAAGTTCTCTTGTGAGACGGTCTCACAAATCTTTATCTGTGAGACAGGTCAATCATACTGATATTCACAATAAAAAGTAATACTCTTAGCATAAAAAGTAATAATTTTTTTATGGAGGACCTAAATAAGAAATATGTCTCACAAAAAACAACATGTGAGACTGTCTCACATAAATTTTTGCCAGTGATTTAACTCCACAAGGTCGGGTATAGAGATTTTCCGATTAAATATAACCGATAATTGGAAACGGAGATGTGGATGACAAACTTATCTTTGTTCCGTCTCATTGTCATCCCTCCTCCTGTGATGATATGTCTTTCTGGTTTTCAACAATATCACGCCTAGCACTATCGGATTGCAATTTGCAAAATTATAAAAATACAAAAACAAAAATGAATGGGTTAGAAATGATTTATCTTCCCGGGTTGGATTGATTCGAGTCATCGATAAAATCCAATCTAATTCATTATGGGACCGAAGTGGGCCCAAAATAATTTTAATGGGTTGGTCCTGATAGGCCTAGGGTCAACAATACCATCACTCCCTTGTGCATATTGATAAGAGAGGACCAAATGGTTAACAAACGAGACAATGAAAAACCTACAACCACAAGAAAGAAGTAGAAACATGTAATATTTAGAAACTTCATAATTTTGGTGTTTTTTCCAATTCCGACATTGTCATTCGCAAAATTTACTAATTTTTCATAGTTTTTAGTATTATCACAAAAATACAAAGTTTTGGTGATGATTTGGGTTCGAAACCTAATTTAAGATGAGGTGTCGGGATCGAAACAAAAACAAAAACTGAAGTCTTTGTGACTCACAAGCAGTGTAAATAATTCCAATGGATTAGATTGTAAGAAAATCACATCAATTTGTACAAAGATCCTAATTCCTAACATATATGATTGTTGGTACGTGGGGAAAAAAGAAGAAAGATATAATATACGAAAAAAGTAAAATAACGAGTTTTTTTTTTCAAAAAAATAAATTTAAAGAATGAAAAGTTTCATCGTCTCCAATCTCCAATTAATTGTTGGGACAATCACATGATGTGTTGGGACATGGTATGTTATGTTTTAATGCCTCTCTATCATGCATGCCAATAAAAAAAATAAGTCCCTTACTCAAAAAAATTAAAACTTTAACATTTAAATAAATATGACATATTTATCAAACGTGGCCTAGGTAACATTTAATCGAGTCTTTTTCAAACGGACGAATGCTTTAATATATATAAAAATAATGGAGGAGAGCCGTTTGACGAACAATTTTTAAAGTTCTAAAAGAGTAACAATCCCTTCACTTTTGGTGTAAATCTTGATTTTTTTTAATGTTCATTTAATTATGATGTGTTTGACTACTGATACCTCATAAGAACACGGATCATGAATGACCCGATACCTTAAGGTGATAGCTCAGGTCATAGTCAAATATGCGTAATATTTTCTTCAACAGCCGGGCATGGAGACGCCCGGCACATTCTCTTCCCGGGCAGTCAAGAGCCCATGCTCTCGTACGAATTCCCGAGAACTCTCTACCCGAATTACCTCGAAAAACGCACCACACTCGAGTGTATTGATATGGGCAATATTATCTGTTAGAACATTATGTATTTGGCGTGTTATATAAGTCATCAGAAATATGATCAGCCCCCTTATCATACTTAGCAGGTGGCATTGAAAACAAGATAATGATGAGATTTACTGCTATAAACAGCAGACACATTTCTCATTTACAGATTCTGAAACTTTGAACTCTCAAGCACGCACATATATTTTCACATATATCGCTTGTGTTCTTCATCTTCACCTGCTGACTTAAGCATTGGAGTGATCATGTCGGACAGCCCTCTGGCGTCCATTCAGGAGTTCTTTTCCTTGTTTACAGGTCTTAATTGAAGTCATTATCCTTACTCAAATTTCCTAAACACAAAATTATCTTCACCATCCGGTGGATCACCCACATATCTTATACCTAATTCGTTTGGAGATCATCAACTATAATTTGAAATCACCTCTTTTATCCGTTGTTTCTTCTTTTTTTTTTTCTTGCCTTTTCTTTTGTTTTACTCATTGATGGCTTGCAAAAGTGTGCATCCCATCGTCCAACTCGGCTTTTTCTATACCGCACCGGATGTTCTACATCGTGTGTATCGAAATCCATCGCATTGTAGTCAAGCCAACGTGGTCCATGTCAACATCCACAAATTCATCGTCACACTAATTACTATGGTCAATCTATCCTTAAATCAATTTATCAATGTTACCGAAGATAAGGATATAGTGATTTTTTATTTAAAAAAAATTCAAATCCCACTCTTTTGTAATAAGAGAGAACGTTAAAGATTATACCAGAAAAACTATTAGTAATAAATGTGATATGATACAAATTTAAATACATAAAAACTGTTGTAAGACAGTTTCATTAGTCAATTTTGAGAGACTGATATTTTATTTGGACAGTGTTACCAGCTCATTTAAGTATCACCGAAAGAAACATACTGAATTTAAGATGCTTGATTAAATTATTTATTTAAATATAATGAGAATTTGAAGAAAGAAAACACTCTTTATTTGTCACAAAAACTTTGTTTTTTGAGTTGGAAAAGCTAACTAGTGCTTGAATTTGAGAAGGTGGGGAAGCTAAAAATGCTTAAACCTCACGCCAACACCATTTATTTCCCACCCAACCAATGTGATATGTGGCGTGCCGCTTAATACCCTCCTTACGTTTTCTCTTTTCAACCGACAATTTCACTGCAACTATATTATCTCTTTTTTAAAAAAATTAAAATAAAATTAATAATATCATTTTTATAGAATAAACCTAAATCTAAAATTTATTTGCTTACGAGTTATTATAGAACTTATATATATTTTACGAAATCAACAAGAATTTTTCAGTGTCAACTGTAAGTCATTAGCATTAAAAAAATAAATTTTAGGAAACGATAATTAAGAATTTAATAAAACAAATACTCTAAACTTTATAATCTCTCCTCGGTAAGTAAGGCCAGCTAGTAACCTACTGCACCAAACCATTTTATCCAACGGAAAAAAGAATGTACAATAGCTAAACCGGCTCACCTAAACCGGGTACAGTCACATCCGGTTCTCAACTAATGCTCTATGTATTTCTCAACTAACGCTAATCGGATATAATTCTTCAAAAACTTCGAACCGGCGATGGTAGACCGGCAGCCTCCATCTCCGATTCCTTCTTCCGACGCATCTCCAAAACTTTCCGGTGGTTGTTCGAGTGCAGCTCCAGGGAGAATGTCGGGCTGCAAGCGGGTCGGTACTCGGGCAGAAGCCGGCCCGACTTGAACCTCACCCCACATGCGTTGCACAGAGTCTTCGAACCCAGCGGGCCGGCCCGCCACTGTGGGGTCTTTGTCACCCCACAGTGGCTACACCTCCTCGGCTGAGAGACCACGCCGCCTGCGCCGTAGGGCTGCGCCTGTTTTTTCCCAGGTTTCTTGGAGAGCAGCTTTCCCAACGAATGCTTCGGGGGTGGAAACGACGTCGTGGAGTGTGTTGAGGATGAGGATGAGGTGGAGGATTCTGTCAGTGAAGGGGACAAGACGGGCCAAACGCGCACTCCAGTCCGGGCCCTCTTCGTCCGGGCTTTTGTCTGAACCGGTGTCGTGAAACAGCTGGCCTTCTGGGCGTCCGCCGCCGGCATAGATAGATGCTCAGCCGAACCGTGAGGCCATTCTCCGGCGATGGAGTAATCGGAAAACGAGTCCTCGATGAATTGGGATAACCATTCCAAACTCTCCAAACCTTCCGCCTACAAAAAAAGGAAGGAAAAAAAAAAGGCAATCTTTTCAGTTTTCTTCATCCGCAAAAACGTTTCATTTCACATTGGAATGCACAAAATTCGCTTCGGGACTACCGCAACACTCGGCTCAGTGCAGGGAAGAGGCCCAAAATCGCCATTTCCGGAGAGAACAAGCTTCTCAGGTGCAGTAACTTTTTCTTCAGAGACAGACGTCGTTCCCTTCTGGTCCTGTTCCTTATCCTCCGGTTCTCCCTCTGAGAACGACCCATTTGAAAAGTCCAGAAGCTCGTCAACGAAGAAGTCGTCCCCTGTAACGCCGTTGACACCCCAGACATCATCCCCAAAAGGCGTCGCTTTCGCCGCCGCCGCAGCCTCGGGCCCAAACCCGCTCTTCAAGGCCCCCAGCTCGCACTCCATTCCTACAAACAAAGACCCACATGCAGATAAGAACAAAAATGCACATGAAATCGCTCCTTCATATAGAATTCACAGCAAAGAAACAAACAAAAATTAAATAATTGAGATAGTTATGTGGAGTAACACCTGAAGCAAAAGGTGAACGACAGGAGAGAAGAATGGAAAAAACTGTTGAATTTGAAGGGAGTACTGTGGTAGAGAAGAAGAAGAAAGTAATGGGAAAAACGGATTATAAATCCTACTTCTTCATTATTACAGTGTAGGAAAAATTTATTAAAAAAAAAAGTGCCTGTTTCATTTCTTTTCCCCTCCTCCTTTATTCTACTTTTATTTTGTCTATCGTCTTGTTTTTGTTACCAAATATATATTTATTTATAAAATATTTTGTAATTTATTTATGAGATTTCAAGAATTTGATTGATTTATATGATATTAGCAACTATATAGGACAGGGTTTTTTAAATAAATTTAACAAATGTCTAATTTTTTCGAATATCAAATTAATAGTACAGACAATATAAAATCAGCATGGTTAGGTTGAGGTTTCGAAATTAGATTATAGCCCTTTTTGGATTCAAGACATCAAATTGCATAATCCTTCATTTAATGATTTTTGCAATGTAAAAGATTGATAATTGTTGTGTATTACGATATTAAATGTTGATTTATAATTGGTAAATTGTACTTACTTTGAGGGAAATCAACTTTTTTTATGTTAAAATATTGACTTTATAATTGGTAAATTATATTTAATTTTTTCAGTATTGTTATTTTGAAATTTGAATTCGAATTTAAAAAATGGAATCGCTCGTTTGACTAATATGTGTGAGTTAACTGGTCGCATTGATAGGTGGACATTCATTAAAGTTTAAAGTTGCCGAGGATTCTTGTGCTTTCCCGCTCTACCCTTTTTAATTTTGCATACATATATTTCTCGAGATTTCCTACGATAAGGAAGACAGAACAATAGACTTTTTATTTTATCTATAATGAAACTTCAAATATATATTTATTATACGTTAATTTTCTGCATTAACATAATGTAGTATTTAGGCATGTTTTCATATGATGTCCTGATTGAATTATTCAAATCGCTGTATAAATCCTCCATAAAGGTCGACAACTTTTATTTGATCCATTTATGCAAATTTGGCATGAATTGGAATGTTTTGAGTTTAATGAATAAAAATTAAGGAAAAAAAAAGACGAATATTAATTTGATCGAACAAAAAGAAAAGAAATACACTCCTTAAAAGGGGTTTGAAAATTTTTCAAATAGTAGGAGAGGTGTTAAGGCGCCTAAAAGGACATCTCGGCTCCCACGAGCGGCTTGGAAGAGGAGCCTAAGCGCCTCCTATAGCACAGGAGGGGCTCTCAAGGGCCCCTAGAGACGCCTCGTCGCCTCCCTGCGTGCAAGAGAGGCATCGATGCGTACTAAAGTCGAGAGGGAGACGTTCATGTGTGCAAGAGAGGTGCTTATGGACATTGATGATGTCATATTAGAGATTAAAATATCTAGAACTTAATAAAAAATTGTCATATATCAATATCATTATATTGAGACAGTCTTGAAAAAAATTTAATGTTTATCACTTTTCTCCGGTAAATTCGCCTACAGACATGAGCGTCCATTTTGGGTAAGAATCACGGAGAATCAATGTCACATCTGAAATATTCTAGAGCTATTGGAAGTCTTGTATACATCACTAAGGGTATTCGATCGAACATCATCTGTGAGATAAATAATTGAGTTCATTCACAAGCAATCCTAGTGAGGTTAATTGTAAGGCTTTGATAAGGTTACATAATATTTAAGACACACTTTAAAGTATGATTTGCAATATACAAGTTATCATTAAGTGCTAGAAGGATAAAATGATACAAACTGAATTTATAAAACCAAATACTCCAAATCCACTAGCAGCTATGATTTTAGAATTGGTGGTGGTCTATTCTCTTAGAGGTTGTCCAAAAAAACATGCATTGCTAGGTTCATAATATAATCTCAATTTATAGCACTAGATAAAGCCGCAGAAGAACTATAATGTGGCTTGACAACTTTTTTAGAGGATATTCCTTGTTGGACAAAATTTGTGCCTACAATAATAATATATTTTGACAGTCCGCCCTCAACAAAATATTTATGAAGCCAAGACATGTTCCATGTCCAAAACGTACATCGAAAAAAATCAAAAAGAAATTGTAAGAAAATTATCCTGGAGTTATTGTTGATGTTCGATTCTACACAAACTACTAAGAAGTTCAAGAAATCTAGTTCACTTTGTGACCTAATAAATTTGACATATTATACTAAGAAAGGTTCAAAGCCAAAAGCGATGCGATAATTTTTCGTGTAAACATTCACGTGCATTCATACTTTAATTTCATTCATGTGAGAGATTGTTGGAATGTTTTGAGCCTAATGAATATAAATTAAGTAAAGAAAAAGATGAAGAAAACTCGATCGAACAAAAATAAAAGAACCTTGCGCCTGGGAGACGCTAATGTGCCTAAAAGGGGAGCTTCAGCACCCGATGAGCAGCATGGAAAATTCCAGGCCGCATATGAGGCTCCTATTTCTAGTATTGCACAGGAGAAGCTCCTAAGCCCCTCTAGATGCACAGTAAAGTCGAGAGGGAGGCGCCCAGGAGCCTGAAAAGTGGCGCCTAGGCGCTTAAACTGCTGTTTGACGGTAGTTACGATGGTCCAATGCATTTAAATTGGTGTCTCCAGATGTTTTTCATTTAAATTCTGGATGAAGGGAAATCTCAATGGTGACAAAACACGTCTCTATAGATTGATAATATTAAATACATGATCAAAGGTCATTTAAAAGCATTAGAATTTTGAAAAAATTCTGCAGACACAAGCATTTGCATTAATTTTGTCAACATTTCTTCCATCCTGGTTGCAAGAGAGTTTATATCATTAATTTTCTGGTTATAAAACTCGTAATCTACTGTGTTATAATTACAAGAGAAGTTGTATTTTGGGAGAATATTGTCAATACCAGAGCGGGGCAAAATCTTCGCAAAAACATAGTGTTCGACACTAGCCTCAACTTTTGGCGTTCATTTGCCATCTTCAAGGTGCCACCACAAACATTAAGACGGCTCAAACCGTGCCTATATCCTTGCATCTGTTCCTACTTCAGTTAATGTGAATTTTTTACGGGTACATGGACCACCCACGAACAACAACGGGGGCCTTGGTTCAGTTTGTTGCTTCCTTATAGAGTTGCTTTCCATTTAAGTTCATGTGAATATAAACACTTGTATGCAACCCAATACCCATTTTTTACTTGGAGTAAGTTTGAAAAGATCTATAAGGTTATATTTTAAACTTATTGCAATCTTATTTTTGCTAAATTAGGCATAAGACGGTTATCAGTATAATTTATCATATCTCGTTTTGCTCTGGCAAGTGAGTGAAATATTTGTATGATGTCAAAGACAGTTCTATGAAAGTCCACAAATAAAACTAAATGAGCCAAATATGACCATAGACCCTATCAAGAAAAGTCCATACTACACCGAGTCCGATGGAAGTTCTTGGATCTTCTGAGCCTCACACGAATATATATGTGGGGTCCTTTACCTATTTTGGGGATGCAAGTGTGACACATGACGAAGTACAATCAAATCCCACTCTAACACATAAACCCTGGTTGTTGTACGTAATGCCACATTATGTAAGTTTAGTTCAGAAAATGCAACAACTCCTACCAAAAAAAAAAAACAGTGATTCGTGTTTAATTCCATTGAATATATGTCGTTACCGGTCTCACACACCCTAACAGTCGGGTGCATGCACATAACGCGTGTGTAAAATAATGATCGCATCATATTTTTAGGTAAGTGGATTTTGGCGTAATCATAGTTTGTTTTGCAGATTAATCTTTTCTTCCCTGATATGATACATCGTGAGCTTATGGTGTATGTGATTAGGTAGACATGAAGCTGACAAGTGATTGGCATGGATTTGAATGTAAAAGATTGTTATAATTACTTGAAGATTTTCAAATTGTGCCAAGTTCTTTCATTGATAAACTGACACCCGTGAATGGATGGGTTATGGAGATTGATTTGCCTGACCCTTGCTCCGTCAAAACAAGATTTGTATCTTTTGTGTTATATTTGAAACATGATTTTTAGTTGTACCTAATAGTTATTGCATTTAGTTTTACCATTAATTTAATTTTTAGTTGGAATGTACCTAAAATTCACAGGGAGATAGTAAAAAGACAAGCGAGAATATTTTAGTTGGAATGTACTTCTTGCATTTTCAAATAGCATATTCAACTATAAATGCATGTGGGAGGTAGCATTTTCCCCATCCTTTCTCACCGGCAATGAGTCTTGCACTATTTATTTTATTCATTAATGCACCTGTTTGTTGGTGTAGTTGGCAATGGAAGTTCACATATATCAACCATTGCTGAGATCTATTTTGATGAGATAAGTTAAGAAGATTGAGGAAAAAACTTTGAAAACTAGACAGATATTGGAGATTGTTGAGATCTAATCGAGGAAGATAGACAAAGAAGAGAAGCTTAAGATATAAGAGGTAGGGTATACATATAATTAATTTGTAGGATGGTTTGGTGATTTGGGGATCTTTTTGGTTACTTTTGGTTTGTTAAGTTATCTAATTTACTTCACTCGGATGATATGAATATTTATTTATGGGAAACGTTGCGCTTTGGTCATCTAACTTTTCAAATTTTTATCTCGGTCTTTCATCTTTAAATTTTTTATAATTTCAGTCATTTTTCATAGAAGTATTAATGTGACACTACTAACGTCGTATTAGTGTCAAAGCTGAAAAAAATAAAAATAATATAGCATATTAAAATTATAATTTGACAACATGGCGGAAAACATGTAATAGGTTGTGCGCCAAAGTTACCTATATTTATAGGTTTTCGGCTTGGACAACAAAATTTATAGAATATCAAACGCCAGAAATTTTAGGTTGTGCACGGAATTGATAGATTTGAGATCTTGGATTTCAAATGCCTTGGCTTCCATGGATAGAAAAAATTAAAGTAATTTCAAATCCACTTGGTATCAAGTTATGCAGATTCAATAATAATTATAATGGATTTCAAATACATCAAATATGAGTGTTATTTGAAATTCATCCCTAAACTCTTTCTCCAAATCAAATCATTCTCCTTAAACGAATTCTTTCAATCAAAACACAACCTTAAATAATTGTGTGAACTCTAATTTTCCTAAACCTTAAATATTTGAAATTGTATTAGTTTTATTATTAAAACTACTAATATGTATAAAATATACTGTTACTCATGGTATCTATGTACGAATTTTATTTTTCTAGGACTATGCATACTTCAATATGTAAACCTTAACGTTTTTATAGGAAAAAATGATATTATTAACGGCATCTCCAATTCTTTGGATGAGTCAACTATTCTGCCATAATAGCGCACCAAAAAGTACAGTTGAACAAAAATCTCTTGTAAATCTATGAGACAGATCGAATCGGTCTATAACTCGAGTGAAAAATAATAATTTTGACATAAAAACGATATTATTTTATTAGTTGAGTCGGATCAAAATTAAAACGTGAAACAATCTCAATTTTGTGTTAAATGTAATATTAGAGTATATTTTAAGAATTATTTTTTCAGCATAAAATTTGAGATAAATAAGTTATAGATGTATTTGATATCAGGGCAGAAACTTTATCATCTGAAGTAAAATCTATGCTAAAGTAATTAGAAACTTAACAGAGTTAAGTTTGGCAAAGTACTTATAATCTGCAGACTGCAGGTACTAAAAGCCTAATACTTGGTCAACTTTTGTTTTTGTTTTACTTTTATGTGATGATGATTCGAACAATTTTTACTGAAAGATTCCTGAAACTGCAAACTATTCTTTTCGTGCTGTGCATGTCAAAGAATCTAGAATTGTACGTAGAAACTCAAGTCTTCTTTCCTACATTATTAAAAAAAATTATTTATCCAATTATACAAAATATTTAAATAATGAAAATTGAATGTTAAATAAACACTCGTAACAAAAGCATCTCCAACACATCTCTATTTTGGAGTAAATCTCCAAAATGGAGTATGGGTTGGTGCTCCAACCCAACTCCAAATGCAATCTCCATTTTGGAGATTGTAATATTGATCCTCCATTTTTGGAGGATCAATATTCATTTGAAGATCAATATGGAGATTCCACCAAATTACTGAAATACCATCATAACAATTGCAAAATAGTCTTTTTGTATTTTTATGTATTTGTTTTGCTCCATTTTATATTATTATATTTCAAATTATTTATTTAATTAATTTTAATGTTAAATAATTTTTATACTTAGTTAATTTATTTTAATTGTTTTATTATTGACCATTTGTGGGAGGAGTACAGTACTTCGGAATATTAGTATTTTTAATGATCAATTAATGTGTTGTTCTTTAAACCATATGTGTCGTTTATGTTTGTCGTGATTTATATTTTATGTTTATATTATGAATGTTGTATCTTGTCGTTTATGTTAGTCGTATAAAAAAATGTATTATTTTAAATAAATTGAGTTTAATACATGTTTTATTGTATTATGTTTATCGAATTAATTAAGTTCGGTTATATAATACATTATGTAATTATATAATTATACGTGTGTGTTTTTGAAAATGAAAAAAAAAAAAAAAAGAAATGAAGTATTTTGTAATATTCTTAGAAGATATGGGTTGGATAAGATTTTTAAAAATAGAGATCACGGATCTCTATTTTGGAGGATAGAAGATGAAAAATAGAGGATATGGGTTGGAGATGGCCTAAGTTAAAAGATTTGTCTAACAATCGAACTCATAACTCAAATGTGCATCTCATTGGACCGTGGAGATAATATATAGATTAGTTTTTCATTAATTCTATGATAAGTATTATAGTTTTAAGGCATTGTTTGGTGTGCATAATAAAAGGTGATTGATTTTTAATCATTCACTTATTAGGTGTTTGGTGTGCATAATTAAAATTGTGATAGGCCCGTTCAGCCCGCACTGTATGCATTATTATTTTCTTGTTGGTGATTATATAATCCTTTAGGGGAGAAGGGATGATGCTTGATTAATTTAATTTTTTTTTAATATCCTAAAGTTTAAAATACTTATAAATTCAAAAAATTTAATAATATTTAAATATAATTTTTAATTTGACCGATATTATAAATAATTTAATTATTAGTGATCATATTTTTATTATTATATTATTTTTAACCGTAATATTATAATTTTTATTAACCATTATTTAATATTCAAATTTATATTAATATTTTAATTATCACAATAAATGCATATTCATGTTATTATCAAAATTTAATTATTTTCTATAATATTAATCTATTTTTTAGTTTTTTTCAAAAATTGAAATTAATGAAAATTTAATAATTAATATAATATTTTAATTTTATTTATAATTTTTTAAATCAATCAATTCTAGAAATTTTATTTATTTATTCAATCATTTTAAGAATATATTACTAATTAATATATGATGAGAACATTTTAGTAAATAATTAACAAAAATAATCAAGCAAGTTATAATTATATCAAACATCATATAATTTATCATAATGTATTGTTTATTCTTACTTTTTATTTTATAATCACTCTTATTATATATCATTTACTTATCTTATCACACGAACCAAACGGTGCCTTATAGATTAATAATATGATTTATGATCAAATTTTTTTTAAGATTGTGGTTGATGTTCGGAGTTGAGAAAGTTCAAGTTTGAGGAGTTTTTCTGACATAAAGTTGAGTACATGAATAGTATTCGTGAATTCATTCAAACATGAATTTTAGAATTCATGCATTATACTTAGAGTGAGTATGTATGTTTATTTAATGTTGTGATGTCTATATGAAAAAATATTGAGTAATATAAACAGTCTTGTATTATCAAAGTTGAAATCAAGTCATACACAATACAATTTCTAATATTTAACTTCACCTTCTCTCGTCTCTTTTCTGATATTTTATTATAGAGTCCACCATCTTCCAACATATGTTTCATCAGTAATCATACTGTCATTTTAATTCTTTGTGGGTTATGTTTTGTATAGACAAGAATCATGTAAAATGTAGTTTGATTTCTATGATTGTAATTATAATGGTTAGTTTTGTTATAATTATGTTTATAATGTCTAATTTTTTTCCAAAATAGACCTATTATAATCTTCGTAAAAAATATTCATAAGAAATATGGTAACTATCACGCATTAGATAAATAAAACGTCTTCAAAGTCTGGTCAATGAGTGTAATTGAATCGAGCTGAACTTCAAGAATATTTCAGTATTCAACTTCGAGCTCAAATTCAAATAGATATATTCAAAGCTTGAATTTTTATCATTAGTGGCTCGAATGATTTTTAGAATTGAGCTTCAACTCGAAGTTTTACAAACAACACTCCTCGAAGAGGTGCTGCCTCCTCGGTGGCCTTTGCCGGTGCATTTAATGTATTACTTTCAACAATTTACACAGTAGCGGTTCCTTCATATCCCATTGTAATTTATATTTGATACCCCATAGGATTCCCGATCATGGATGATTCGGGAAATTAAATGGATAGTCCAAAACAGAATCAAATATACAGCTCACTTTCTTCATCAGCCGAGCATGGGATCACCCGAGATATTTTCTACCCAGGCGGTCAAGAGCCCGGGCTCGCATACAAGCTCTCGAGAACTATCTACCCGGGCTACCTCGAGAAGCGCACCACACTCGAGTATATCGGTATGGGCTATCTTATCTATCACCGCCTCTTACCATACTTAGTAGGTATGTACTGAAAATAAGGTAATGATATCTTCTTATATAAATAACAGGTACATTTCTCATTTACAGATTCTGGAATTCTGAATACTTGAGCATTCTCACGTATATTCACACATATACAAATCATTTCACGTTTCTTCGCTCACCCGATTTACCTCGATCACATCAATACTCAAATCTCAAATCGTACTCCGAGCCCGACACGAGAATGACATTCTCCGTTCCACCGCCAAATTTGAGTATCATCTAGAGCAAGCCCTTCTACGTGGAAGAGGTCCAGTCCGATTATGGGTTAGAGAACCTCTGGATTTCGGTGGTTTAGTTTGTGCATAGATCTTTCGCCTATAGACCCCACCTTTTGCGATATATCATAGAGAGAAAACGCACTGGGCTCCTGAGTACTAGCATTAGAATTGAAAATATTTATTATATAATATATAAATAATCTAAATAAAAATTTTCGAATAAAATAATTTCAACTGAAGTTCGATTCAAAAAAATTTCAAAGTTCGAGTTCGATTGGAATTCAATAATTTCAAATATAAATAAAATACTTTTTTAAACAAACTAACAAAATTTAAGAACATATTTGATTCGTTTAGAGTCCTAATTTATGATATTACATATTTCAAACTAAAATTTTAGTTTTAAAATTTTAAATAAGTTTTAAAAAGAAAATATATAAAATGAATTTTACTGTCATAATATATATAGTCGAAAACTTTTCTGAGAATATAAGGAAAGTATGAACGGATCGTCAAGAGCCCTTCAGCTACGCCCATTGCCTTCGTCATTTCTTCTGTTCGAGCGCTCCAATTTCTCCAGAGGTACACTATTTCTTCTCAAATTTCCATTATGAAATTTTATTAGCCTTTTTTAACTCAATGTTTGTGTCAAATTGACGGGTAAGGATGCTGCGATCTTGATTCTCGCAGGTGTAAATTTTTTGCCCCTAAAATATATTGTGAAACTCAGTTGTTGTTATAGCTTCGAACCCGAAAGAGAGAGCAATTACGTCTTCAAGATGCCGGAAGTGGGTTTGCAGAGGCGCTCGGTTTTAATTACAGCGTTGGCTTGTTTAATGCTGCTGGGAAAATCTATTCCGCAAGCCCTAGCTTCCAATTCTGCATCAGCTTTTGTGCAGAATGTCATATACTCTAACAAGATTGCCATTTTCTCCAAATCCTACTGCCCGTAAGCCTTGTCACCCTGGCGCGCTACCGGTTTTTGATACATTTCATATATTGGATGTTAAGAGTGATATTTTTCGTCTCTATTTTAAAAATGGAATGGTGCTGAGAACTGCTACTACTAGTTGAATAACAATTTGAAGGGAATTGGTGTTATTTTTTTAGATCTTCGCAGCATGTTAAGATTGTATAATTGAGTGTGTATGGGTGAAATTTAGGAAGACGTGTGTCTCGTTTCTTGGTTCAGTGCACTTATTAGATTGAAGAATTAATGAAGAAGCGTGTTTTCGTTTCTTGGTTCAGTGTAACTGATCTTCTCCCTATCACAGTTTTTTGTCATTTTTGTTACGGACCGGGCATTTGTGAATTGCTGTAAAAGAAGGTGATCGAGCAAGAAGTTATTAACCCGATGGTAGAATGTTAGTGTCAATTTTTTACAATCTCTCTTCATCGTGCAAAGGTTCCCAATTACGTGAGAAACATGAAATCGGAACTTCTTCTTATATCTTCTAAGTTATTTAATGACCTAACCACAGCTTCCTCTCAATTAGAAAGTGAATGAATTTAGTGATCCACAGCTTAATGTCAACTGCAATAACTCACGGTAAGACTTACAAATGGCTGAGAACTGATAGAGTACAGTGTTATCTTGACAATGAAGTCAGAAAGTGATAGATACCAAAAGGCGGGGCTCAAGCGGTTTTGGTCCTAGATTTGATATGGTGCCATCAGTGATGGCTTGTTCTTATGTTACATTTTACAATATTGCTTTGGAGCATCTGAGCATGTGTGATTGCTGGTGGATCTGGTGCTTCATCAATTAGAAAAACTGTGTCTGAAACTGGTTTAACAAATTCTATTTTAGCTTCTACATGTTAAATTTATATTTTGTAGCGCACAAATTTGGAAAATTTACTCCCAATCTGCAGATTTCAAGCATAGGAGTTATCCTTATGTCCCAAAGCTATTTATTCACTCTTACGGTTTTTTTCTGAGACTAGATATTCCTTGAGGGCCAAGCGAATATTCAGTGAACTTGCTGAGCATCCTTTTGTCGTGGAGCTTGATCTTCGCGGTATGGGTCACGTATATCCATTTTATCTATTAGCATATGTTCACTGATGAGATTTGCATGAGGTGGGTTCTTGCTTTTCTGTTGCATCACAACAGGACTTGCAGTTGCTGATTTTTTTCTTGATGACATGTAGATGATGGGTACGTAATTCAGGACGTTCTTTTGGATCTGGTTGGCCGACGAACTGTTCCCCAAGTATTTGTGAATGGCAAACACATTGGTGGCTCTGATGGTAGGATTCATTTTTATTTTAAAAATGTTATATACTGTGAAGAAGTAATATAATGATATTATCCTTTTTCCCGATCGAGTGAAGTCAGGAAATAATTAAAATTGTTTCTTTATATGTTTTATGAAATAAGCTTTTACCAAAGATATGAATATCTATTTAATATATATTCAAGTGAACCGAAATTTATTTTAGAATACTTTGCTGCAACTGAATGACATCGGTTTTTCTTTTATCTTCTAAATTAGATCTCCAAGCAGCAGTTCGGAGTGGTCAACTGCAAAACCTTCTGAGTAGTGCTTGAGGAGACGTCTCCATGTGAGCCAACCTCACATAAATGAAGCTTGAAGTTGTTCTTTTTGGGAGGCTGAATATGATCTAGAAATATAGAAAGATCTTTAACCTGGAATTTCATGATATCTTTTCAAGGCAATGAAATTGTTGAATGTATCAATTCCATGTTCATAATGATGTAAGAGTTTATTCTAGGAACTGGGGTGTCAATTTTGGTGGGTTGGGTGGGTTGTGTCGGGTTGAGCAATAGTACTGTTCAAAAATTGTTTAACCCGAACCCGAACCCAAAACTCTCAACCCGAATCCCAATCAACCCGATTAACTCGATTTTGAATTTTTAAAATAAATTTTTTAAAAGAAAATTAAATAAAATTCAAAAATGTATATTTTAATTTAAATACATATTAACAAAATCTCTTTCATATATATGATTTAAATTTGAAACTCTAATTGTAGAAAAAAAAGTATATTTTACTAAATTAAATAAACAATTATTTAAAAAATAAAAAAATGTTCAAAATAAATATTAAATTATGAAAATTTATGATATAAATATACAACAAATATTTTTTCAAACATATAATATACAAAAATGTAGGTAATATTTATCAATTATTTTTTAAAAATATTTAAAATTTTCGGGTCAACCCGAATCCAACCTGACCCGATCATTTTTTTTCGGGTCAGTTATCGGATCCAATTCGATATGACCCGGACTCGATAGCTGACCCAGACTCAAAAACCCCAAGTCCAAACCTAATTTTTTTCGAGTTGCACAGTGTCGGATTGGCTCAGATTTTGGCTGGTTCATTTGCAGCTTATTTTCTGAATACCATTGGATTTTCATGATCTGTGTGCGTTATTTTATCTACTGGAGGATGTGTTGATCCAAATAATATTTAAATTTTGCAAGTCCCATGGTGGCCACATTAGAGGGTGCTCAGGCAATGCGATTCAGACTTTTCCTTAAAAAGAGTGCACGAGGTTGTGAAGTTCCGTGTCACTGCCTACTTATATCGTATAAAAATTTTAAAATCTTGCAACCAAAATGAAATACAAAGTCTGTATTTCCTGTGTCATGATCGGTATAGATATACGGCAGATATGGCTTCGTTGTGTTTTGGAACGAAAAATAATAATGAGAACCAAAAGAAAATGGGAGCCCCAAAAATGCCGTCTTCTGTATAATCTGATAAAAATGATGTTTGAACTTCCAAAAGGATGAAATCTTGCCTCTCTAGAAATCTTTTCATGCTGCCCAGGTAATAATATTCTTGCACTCAAATCAAGATGGAGCTGTGTAGGAGTCTGGTCGCCAATCAGATTTCTGCGCACTGAGTATCCCTTCTTGGTTTTTTGAGAAGGTTAAGTGGACCTCCCAATGCAGAGACTTCAACATATTCTCCACTTCTCCAACTGTGCTGGAGTCGTCGCGCACGATCAGTTTGCCACCTGGTCTGACGATTCTGTCAATCTCTGCCATGACTCCCACAAGTTTACACCTGTAAGTGTCAGCTGAATCAGTCGTCCTACCTACAGTATTCAAGTATAAATTTTAATATGAGTGAATTCTAAGATCAACCAACAGTACCTCTTTTTCAGTTTTGTGAAAAGATGATCAGCGTGTAGGAGATCATATGTTCTTGGATATGTACTGAAGGATTCACACCAGTCATGATATATCCCAAAAAGACCGCGTTCGTAGATTATGGGAAGTGTATCTGGAGAATCTATGTTCACCACATTCATAACCCATACTTTGAGGTCCTTCAGTGCTGCGGCAAACCTGTAAGCATTTCTTTCTCAGTGTCAGTTTTTGCTTTTGAATCCTTTTAATGACTATATAGAGTGTAGTTATTGAAACAAGCTGATAACTGTGTTTAGTTACCCTCCGTAAACTGCTCTCATGTCCATGACGTTTCTCACATTGGACCAGCTAATACCTAAACCGCTCATATATGACTTGGTGACCACCTTCTTCCAGTGTTCATAGTCTGATGCAAAGTCATCTGGAGCAGGCTTTCCATAAATTCCCATTTGCGACTTATTTAGCCAGTATGGTGGTATTTGCAACCGCTTAGGCCATTCCTTTGGCCATTGTGATCCTCTCTTGTCCTTTTCGATTGGAACCCTGTGCATGCATGGCTGCAAAGGTACGTACCTGAAAGATATCATCCTACTTGTTATCTGGATCCAAATTGCAGGGCAGAAGAGAAGTTACAGTAAATACGTTGAAGCAACAGAGGCCTCTGTCACGTTCTGCTAATTTGCCTCTTCCAAGACCTGTAAGTGCTAAGGAGTTTTTTCCTTGGGTAGAAATATGGATGGATGTTTGCTATCTTATAACAATTCTTAATGGAAATCATACCATTTCGAAGCTTATTAATTTACGAGTTCATTCACTCATAAATTTAAAAACCAATTCTGTCACTTTAACTGGGTTTTACGCTAATATGTCGTGCAGCCAAATAAACTCTAATGCAAACTTATTGAGTTATTTGTCTTATGATTTGAAGCACAGTATACTTTTGCTAATACAAGGACATACAATACATTCCTCGCTAAAAATGATTAAATTTCCTACTGCACAAAGATGATTAGTTTTGGAATGTTAAATCATAAGAAACCACGGGGACCTACCATGCGGCATTCGGATCATCATCATTTTTACACATTTGGGGTTCACTTTGCCCTCTTTTCTCATAGCAATTGTTTGAGGTTGGCTTCTGAAATATAGCAGCACCAATAGAATTCAGTCTATCTTTCCTAATTGTGACTACCTCCCAACACATGGCAGCTGTAAGGTTGGACATAGCTACGAGGAAGAGAACATGTAATGGTATAGGTTAGCTCTATTTAAAAATAATAATAAGATAAAAAAATTGAAGATAACAACCTTTCCATATCATTACATCTTCCTCAAGTGTTTGATAGACGGGAGTTGCTGACCAAACAAAATAACCTCCTGGCCTAAGCACCCGATTTAGTTCCAAAAGCAGAGTACCACCTTCATCAGAATCCAATTTTTTAGAATGGATTGTATTGTTCTAACTTTTGCTAAAAGATGAAAAAATATTGATACATAAGAATAATATGAAATAGAGAACCATCTGCATGCCAAGGGACTCGGCAACGTGCACAGTGCACAATGTCAAATACACTACTAGGAAATGGCAGTCTCTGAGAACCCATCACAGCAGATATTGCTGGTATTCCCCTTTCAAGCGCGAATTGGACTTGAGCCTCATGTTCATCTTTGGGGGCAAAAGACATTGCAATCACATCTCTTTCAAAGAGATAACCTCCAAAGCTGGCCACTCCACAGCCTACATCCAATATAACTCGAGTGTGTTTTCCCCAAGCAATATTTGGCACTGCCTACAACAAATTATATTTAGGGCACGTCTTGATGAATTCAATTTAGTGGATGTTAAATTATCTTTGATCAATTTAGTTTTATTGTAATGAATCTCAAAACACTTTCAAATTGGCGCCATTTATAATACTTTCTTCAAATACTCCGTAAATCAAATCCCTTCCTACAAAAGAAAACCTTCTAGAATTTCAAGAATCAGCCAAGAAGTTTTCAGTTAGGTAAGCAACTCACTCAATGGAGTCCAGAATAACAGTTGGAGAATTAACTCATTCATCGGAGTTTACCATAGGCAATATTTGTGTTATATCAAGAGCATATGACTCATTGCATGTATTGTATTTGCAAATTTATTCGAATCAAATGTGTGGTTTACATGTTCGTAAATGCAATATACTTTGTTTTCATCATTGGTAAATTATCTTACCTCTTGTATGAAATCAATATAATGCAATGCTCCATGTATGAATTGTGTTCCACCACCTGGGAAAGTGAGGAATTCTCCAGTTACCTTCACCCAGTTCTGGTGCCCCTTCACTTTTGCCAGCAATGTGTGTGGTACATTATGGTACCATATCTGCCACCACCAGATATGCACACGCACTAAAAAGTCATCATGATAATGATAGCAGGAACAATAAAAAATGATACAGTAACAGTATTATACCAATAGTAGTGTGGTGGTGGTGATAATAATAGTATCGGCAGTTGCGTTAATGTAGTATTGATAATAATATAATAAATAGCAATGAATCCGACTAAAATTTATAAGCGTGAATGTTCTCTTTGTGACTACACCTTATCTCTGCTTTGAGGCCACACAATTGGCGTCTTATACCCCTTTGGCAGTGGAACCAAGCAAGTAGGAGGCTCCTCGGGGCAATGCCGCTCACGATGTTGGTAGTGTTTCATGTTGTGTATTTTTGCTATTGCTTTCAGATTGTCCAAACATGGTATGTAATCTGCATCTGCTGATACATTGCACAGCTGCCATGTATAACCGTAGATGCTCCTATCTTTTTCATTTGACACAGCCTTTCGTCTCTCCTTCTGGTTCACTGACTGGTCTGCTTGAGTAAACCATGCCTTCTTGGATTCTACAGATTCTTTTGGTATCTCCGAGTTCTCCCCGTTTGGAAACGTATTGTCATCATTTTTCTTGGTGAGTTCTTGATTATTTTCTTGTGAATTAATATCCTGATTAGTTTCTTTTGTATTGCTTTCATTTGATTCTTTCAAATCTGAGCCATCTTCAACTGAATTTATAGATGCCTCGTCATGTTGGATTTGATCATCAATTATCGCCCCATTTGGATCTTTTTTTGACTGCTTTTCTCGTTGCTTTTGTTGCATCTGTGAATCTTCCTGCTGTTGATTGTCTCCTTTATCTGAAAACTGATTTTGTCCAACTTTTGAAGTATCATCGAAATGTGATCTGTGCTGAACTCTCGGATCTTCTAAATCTTGCGTTTGCATGCTCGCATGGTCATCACCATTTTTAACTTTCTTGCTTTCGGACTGTCGATTTTCTTCTTTCATTCGTTCATCTTGTCGATTCTGAGTGCCTGTTTCCTGAGCAACTTGCGTCTCATAGGCTATTTGGTTTTCTTGTTCTTCTACATGCTCTTTCCCCTGATCATCTAGAACCTCCGTTTCCTCGTCGTTTCCTCCTCCAATGGATTCGTTATTCGATGCATCTGCATCATCAGAAGTCGATGCATCCTTCTCGCTTGGCTCAACCGGTTTGATGACATCATCAGGTAATTCACCAGGTACGTCTTCAGTAATCAGATGATCATCTTTCTTCGTGTTGTGTTTCGAGTGATGAATTTGGGAGACGGATGTTATTTGCTGTGGAACTTTGTCGGCAGTTCGATAGGTGGATTTTGGTGGAGAAAAGGAATTTGATGCTAGAACCCATACTCCCAATACACACAATGCTACAAAGACTACTGTTGTAACTGTGGACGAATAAGACGTGCCTGAGGATCGCTTACTCCCACGAGGTTTACTCGTCGCCATGAGAGACTTTAAGATGCACAAAAAGGGACACTGAATACAGACATTAACGAGAGGAAGATGGTGACACAAATGAATGAATGAGAGTTGTGAGAGAGATCGGCTAGTTTTGTGGGTAAGAGAGGAGTGTGAAAGAAAGGTCAGCCTAAGATCCACGAGACTAGGACAACAGCATTATTATTCTTCCATGCAAAATTAAAGTAAATAACACTAACACCCTCCAAGTGTGATTAATTATACAATCTTTCGTAAGGGGCAAGACAACTCTTTGGAAACAATACATTGTTTCATAATTCATTTTCATGAAAAAGTACATTGTTTCGTGAAGAGTCGAGTCTGTTCTGAATCAAAATTTCGTTTCTATATATATGGTATCATTATTTAAAAAAAATTATTCAGATTCTGATTTGATTTATTCACCCGCAAATACAGAATATCTTCATTATATACTGGGAGAAATTTTTTTATATTCATGTGACTAAAGCGAGGGAGAAAACAATTCTTAAAAGAAAGCGTAGTAAACATGTCTTGGAGTTTATTTATTTAGATTCGAAATATTTTCTCAACACTTTTGACCACTGTAAATGCAAATATGACAAAGGCTAACAGAGCCATATAATATATGAAGCCAAACATGAAGTCCAAATAACATAAATATTTCAAAATTAATCAACCCACAACCATATATATGAATAATATTAATATTTCAAAACTCATCTATAATACAAAAATCATATCAAAATTAATTTACTATATATGAACTATTAAAAATAATTTAATTTAATTTTTCTTTATGTGAGACAAACTCATCATTCCCCGATTTTATTTATATATATATATGTATATGTATATGTATATGTATATGCATATATATTTATGATTTGTGAATCAAGTGAAATAAAAATGCATGTGCTATATTCTACTATTTGCTTTGTATTTATGGGCTTCCAAGACTTTCTCACTCACTTTTTTTCTTTTTACTAGTTTGCTTAAATTTATGGGCTTCTTTTTTACAATTATTTCAATGAAGTTATTCATATAAAAAATCATGCATGCATGCATAGTAATTAGTTTCGCCCGCCAAAATTAGAAATCCTGGTTTCGCCCCTGCTTAGCTTCGATATTCATTTTTTTGTTAAGATTTTACTGTAATATAATGTCATTACACAAAATATTTAGTATTCATATGATTTAAATATTTTAAAGTCAATTTCGATCGTATTACTGCTTATGCTTATATGATCAGATTTTTCATAATATTTAATTTTTCTATCGATATAATTTAAATAGAAGTCGACGTCATGTGACGAAGGTTTGCGCGTCGTTGTATATAATTCTTATGGACGCTCTATGTCAATGTTTTTATCATATTACTGCTTAAATTATATATGATATTGCGCATTGGCCAAATTAAACATTTTTTTGTAATTATCTACAAAAAATTATGTTTAATTTCTACGCATTATGATTCAAATTCACTGAAAGAGACGGAATTTTATTTTTTTAAAAAAATTCAATTTTGATTTATCATTAAATTAAACAATTTATAATACGCATGCATTACTTGTACTAGAATGCACATACGCTTTCACCAGCATGCATAGTTTTTTTTTTTTTTTTTAATTCTAATTAAATTCTTTCATAAACTTTTATTATTACATGGTTGAAAATAGATCTAAATTTAAACAAAAATTTGTGTGAGACGGTTTCACGGATCGTATTTTATGAGATGGATTTCTTATTTGGGTCATCCATGAAAAAGTATTACTTTTTATGCTAAGTATTACTTTTTATTGTGAATATCGGGAGGATTGATCTGTCTCACAGATAAAGATTCGTAAGATCATTTCACAAGAAATCTACTCCTAAATTTATTTACTTCTAAGCTAAAAATTATACATAAGGGTAGCAAAATATTTAAAAATTTTGAATATTCGAAAATATTTGAAACTATTGGAGGTGATAGTTATTTAGTTATAGATTACTAAAAATTAACTAAAACAAAACATTTGCAGCGTAAATTCATTACTCTGAATCGATTTTATATTTATTTTGTTAAAATAATTGATCGGTTAACTTGATATTTATTTATGGCAAAAACTTGTGTGAGACGGTATCACATGTCTTATTTTGTGAGACAGATCTCTTATTTGAGTCATCCATGAAAAAATATTACTTTTTATGCTAAGAGTATTATTTTTTACTGTGAATATCGGTAATGTTAATCCGTCTCACAAATAAAGATTCGTGAGAACGTCTCACAAAAGACCTACTCTTTATTTATTTATTTATGTAATAATTGATTAACGTGGATTTCAAATTACTATGTCAATAAAAAAATATTACTTTATAAATATTAGTTTTCACCGTTGAGATAGATTGAATCAACTCGACTCATGGATATAAATATTTGATAATTAGTCACAATGACCTTGTATTTTTTTATTTAGAAAATGACCAACAAACTCAATTGGGTGAATGAAGAATGAAAGGAGAATATAAATGTTAGCTGTTGCTTAGAGAGAAAAGGGAAAGAGAATGAGTTGCTTTAAGGGGGAGGCCATGGCGGCGTGGCAGACCTGTAATTCTGTACACAAAGAAACACAGCCACAGAATTGAAGGGAACCCAAATTTAATTTACTGTCTCAAAAGTGCTCTCTTCTCAGCAAACAAAAAGCTGCAAAAATCACACAAAATACCCTTTAATCTCCCTCTCTCTCACACCCAAAACTCTGCATTTATTGTTGTTAATACCCTAACCCATTTTCATATTCAATTCGATCTTCGTTTCACATGAACAAACTGATGTCATTTTTGGCAGAAATAAATACTAATAGCAGTACGGCACTTGATCTTTTCTTGTTCATCCAAATCCTAGAATTTGTTTGGGTTTGAAAGCTGAAAACCCACTTTTCAAGGTACCCGAAAAGGGTTCTCTGCGGCGGAAGAACCATTTAACGCGTGCCTCCTCGCGCATCGTCTTTTTTAAGTCTGCATTTTTCAGCTGTGCTATGCTATGGACAATTGTCAGCCGCAATTAATCCATAAGAAATGGCTGATTTTTTCTCACTAGGCGCCGGTGGAGGACGGAGAGGAGGAGCAGGAACCAGCAGCAACCCTGATGATAATCAAGAAAACAGCGCCCAGAATATCAACCCACCTGCTGGAATCAATCCAGAGAGCTGGTTTTTGTACAGAAACGAGGATATTTCGTTCAAGGGTACTGGTTTTGAACTCTGGCAACCACAACCACAGCCACAGCCGCAAGCGGCGGACTTGCTGCAGCGTGGCCTCGGAAACCCACATCACGATCTTTACGCATCCGCGGGGGGGCTTGCCGTGGGGCCTAGTAGGGTAAGTGGGTTCAATGTATCTGATCGTGGGTCTCCAAGATCGGGATTCTTGACCATGAAAAGTAGCGGATCAGGTGGGGGATTCAGCTGTCAAGATTGTGGAAATCACGCCAAGAAAGATTGCGCTAATATGAGGTGCAGAACTTGCTGCAAGAATCGAGGGTTTCAATGCCAAACTCATGTTAAGAGTACTTGGGTACCCGCAGCAAAACGAAGAGAAAGACAACAGCAACAACCGCAACCGCAACCGCAACCGCAGAATCAGCAACAGCGGCAGCAAGATCAAAATAGTGGCAGAGAAACTGGGAAAAGGCAAAGAGAAAACAAAATTCCTAGCGCTTCAATGTCACTTGTACCTTTTAACACTTCAGGTAATAATTTAAGAGACGAAAAATTCTGCACAATCTTCACCCATCAAGTATAGGATTCTGTATTGAACGTCAAAGAAAAGAATCGGCGAAAGATGTTACGGGGTTCATATCACATCGCATCAACTCACATTTTTGTATGAAAGATTTTTGGTTTACTGTCTGTTTTGTATCCGCCATTCTCACCACACATAACATAAAGGTTCTTCTTGTTATTCTTCTCTTTTTTTCCCCTTCAATCAAGACATTGTATGGCCTTGTACTTTTGGCAAGGAAAACCCTATTCAACATGATCAAGATTCCTTTTTTCAAGTACTTAAATTCAATGACTTCGAAGTAAATCTCACTAGATTATACGTGACTGTTAACTTTGTATGCCGCGTGTTTTTTAGGGTTGGAGGAAGGGAATTTCCCCGCGGAAGTGAGCTCACAAGCAGTTTTCCGGTGCGTGAGAGTGAGCGCCATTGATGAAGGCGAAGATCAGTACGCTTATCAAACTGAAGTCAACATCTCCGGCCATGTATTCAAAGGCATTCTTTATGATCAAGGCGTTGATCAAACACATTACACGGCGGCGGGGGAAACCACAGCCTCTTCCGGTGGTGGATCTTTCAGTGCAGCTGTAGGAATTCAGCAACTTAACTTAACAACTGCCACCTCCGCCGCATCCTCCGGCGGTGGCGTCCCGGCCTCATCAACAGCATCACCTTATCCTGACCCTTCTTTGTATTCATCTCCCATTAACAGCTTCATGGCTGGTACGCAATTCTTCCCATCCCCAAGGTCTTGAAATCCAAGAAGATTAAATCCAAAAAAGAAAAGAAAAAAACACGAAGAAGAAACTCCCATTTCGTTGCATTCTGTTAAATTCAGTAATCAAAACTTAAATTTATTATTATGTATGCGAAAAAGGATGTTTTGTTACTGTCATAAACCCCATTGAGGTAGGAAAGAAATATAATACTGATCAAGAACAAGGACAAAAAAGAAGAGCATGAAATGCGGGGATGACTGATTGATTTTTTTGCCAACACTGATTGATTTTATGTTCAGATTTCGATGCATATTTTGTTTAAGTTATTTTTTTTCATAAAATAAATGTATTATTAGCAAATTTTGTATATGTACTAGGTTTTTAAGAAAACGATGATCATAATTCTGTTCAAGAAAATATACCACCTTATCTAAACATTTGGTTCGTGAAAGTGATTTGTTTCTATTTCGTGATTGACGTTGAACCATTGAAAAGTATTATTACTTACAGAAAAATTAAGATCGTAATTGGATTATAGAGATCATACAATAAAATATATATTTTATTCATAAATATATGTACAACTTCATACTAATTTTTAGTCAAGGTTGAATTTTTTTATCTGCATGTGTATGACAGTATGAGGCGCTTAATTTCTGGATCGGTTATTTTGAACTTTGAAAGTGGCTTTTGAAATCCCATTTTCTCCGGAAGTTTGCCTGCTGGATTTGACAAATGTTTTCATTTATTTAATTAAAATTAAAATTTGCATTTCTTCTGATTTTCTAGCTAAATATATAGGAGTTGGCTATTTACTTGTTTGAAAAAAAATTACATCTTAGATTAATAACATGGAAATTTTTCCAACAAGAAAAAGATTTCATTGACAAGATTGGTGTTGCACGAATGTTTGATTTATTACGGATATACTTTATATTAAATTAGTTGTATTAAGTTAAATACAATTAAATGTTACACATGGAATGTGGTTTGAATTATTAGTAAATTAGATAAAAGAAAATCATCATATGATGACGAGGTTTTAAAAAGAAAATTGGGTGAAGAATTTAAGGGGAAATTTTTGGTATATTACTTTAAATCACACAAATTTATTTAAAAATATGATCTCCTTATTTATTTTGGACCATCTTTTTTTAAGCATTGTCCCACGTGTATTACCATGCATGTTTTTTCAAATATAAAGGTCATATATATATAAAGTCAAAGAAGATTGTGAATAAAAAAATTTATTTAACTAGATCATATTCCAAATGGCCCCATATGTCACAGGCAAAAACTTATGTGAGACGATCTCACAGATCATATTTTGTGAGACGGATCTCTTATTTGGATCATCCATGAAAAAATATTATTTTTTCATGCTAAGAGTATTACTTTTTATTGTGAATATAGGTAAGGTTGACATGTCTCACAGATAAAGACTCGTGAGACCGTCTCACAAGAGGCCTACTCAATGCCAAATATGTAAATATTTGATTTTAACATATTTAAGCATAAGTAAAAATCAGATTTTTTGTTACAGAAACTCTGTAAGAAATTGATTCGCCTGATTTTGTCAAGCAATTAGTATGAATAAAAAAAACCTTAAACCCTAAAACGCTTCGTGCATATATTTTTAATTCAATTGATAGAATGAAATGAGTAATATTTGCCGATATTGACTTGATGACCCTCGATTCCGCCGATTTTAAACAAAAACTTCAATTTTTTATGACAATAGAACCCTCAATCATTATTTTTTTTTACGCAGTGGGTTAACCTTTGAGTTAACGTAATAGCTTACAAATCACGCTAGTCGGGTAAAATCTACTGGATAAATCTTGTGCGACAAACTCGAATGAGAAAGTGTTAATAAGAATAATCTAAATCTTTATCATTGGTCAAACTTTCAACTGTTACACCAACTTATATACTTTAGTAGAAGAAAAAACACCAATATTAGGTCCTAAGTCTGATAGGAAAACTAAAATTGTCTCAAAATCTGATCAATCACGACGGAGTTATTATACATTTTGTGGTTCCCTATAAAATCCATGATGGATATTAATTCATCTCAACTCATCAAGATATATAGCCAATTATGAATGAATTTTTTTGACAATAATATCCGAATATTTTAACTTTTTGAACTATGCATTAGAAACAACAGAAGAAATTGAGCAGCCTGATGTTATCGAATATTTTTTTAGAATTTATTCATTTTTAGTAAGTTTTGCCAATTCAAATGTGACTTCAAAAGGGCCACAATAGTCTATACATGCATTAAATTTTGTGACTGGTTTTCCATCACTTGCCGTCTCTCTCTCAAATTATTTAAGTGCACCATGTGTGGAAGCTACATTGCATATAAAAATTAATTACGAGTTCAATTTTTTTTACCAATATTTTATCAAACGAATATGTCGTACATAGTTTATAACATTATTTGTAGACTTTTGCATTAGATTGAGTTTTATCCAATACACATCGAAAAAATAACAGTTGTTTATTGCATTGTTATAAAATAAATATTTACAAAAATTAATGTGCAAGACACAACATTAATATTATATATATATATATATATATATGTATGTATTTTTTATGTATATATAGAGGTATACATGTTTGAGTGTGTAATTAATTGCGTCGAGGCATTTACATCAACAAATGTCACTGAATTTTGTGCATATATGGTGTCTGCCTAGTAAAACAAAAGCAAATGGAATTTTTTCCTTCTTAAGAAAGTATCTGGCATAGTGAGTGAGATGTGATTATTTAAGGAAAATAATATAATATTATATCTAGGGATTCTCACCTAAAATCCCCAATCCCAAAATAAAATATGGAATTTGATTCCCATTTCACCATTTAATTGTTTCATCTATTTGATTCAATTTATCCTTCGAAAAAGTCCCAACACCCGTAAAAAAATAGCAATGCCCTTGTTCTCTCAAGTCTTCGTTTTCCCACATGAATTTTTTTTTCTTAAGTTTTCATTTTATGTTTTTTCTAGTAAATAATTTTTTTGGAAAAATCTATAGATTATAATAATATTTAAAAAATTCAAAAATATATTTTTATAACAATTTTTATGTTATGATTGATATGATCATTAACAAATTCAAAAAAAAAAATAGATAAAGATAAAAAAATATTTTATTAGGATATAGTTTGTTATAAATTGGATAGAAATTTATTAATATATGTTTTATGATATTATTATTAAATAAAATTGAATATTTATAATTTGAGAAGAGAGTTATTTTTAGTTTGTAAAAATACATATCATGATACCAAAATTAGTTACTCTAAACTTATATATTTTAATAATACACTATATTAAGTCATGATTGTGCGAGTCGAATGAGGTTGTTCTTTATCTTTCCGAAAGAAAGTATGAGATTATGTATGTTCGATATCGAGCAAAGATGTATGTGAAGATGAACAATCTGATATATTGTTAAATTTAGTTAGTACCTAAACGATTGAGCAGTAGCCAAGCACGATTGATTAAATGATTTGTTGTTGTGATATCGATTATGTTTCTTTCATGTTTAATTATCTGATGCACAAAGAAAATGTGTAATTTATTGTTACATATAATGAGTTCCCAAGTGGTATATATCTTGAATTGATGATGAATAAAAATTTGCGTGAGACGGTCTCACATGTCGTATTTTATGAGACGGATCTTATTTGGGTCATTTATGAAAAAATATTATTTTTTATGCTAAGAGTATTACTTTTTATTGTGAATATCGTTAGGGTTGATTCGTCTCACAGATAAAGATTCGTGAGACCGTCTCACAAGAGACCTACTCTTGGACGATGATACCTATTTCACAACAGCTCATAGTAGTATATGTCATCATTGTAGCCATTTTTTTAATCAAATATTTTGTAAATATTGGCTGTAAAATCTTGTAAATAGTATTCTTTGTTATATGTTTTTCGATAAGTAAATCTTACAGTTACAATTAGAATTATTTTTTCACTTTTTAACCTTATTTTGTGTGATGAGAATGTGTTATCGGGATTGCTAACGTGCCACCAATGAAGCACTAACATGGCAATTGAGTAGGCAACTCATTCTTTGCCTTGAAATTTATTTATATTTCAGATGCGTCGTCAGACAAGTTTGCCTAAGTTCATCCGGGAAAGGTGACTAGCCGAGGCCTATCGGAAATAGAGTGAGGTTATTTGAGGATTGACAATTTCGTTCCTATAGTATCAAATAATCAAATTTCACATATTAGATTAAAAAAATGTTATCCATGTATTAGAGTTTCATGTAAATTTACCTAATTACTTTCTTTAAAAAATCTTCACTCTGGGGTCTGTAAAATCTTGCTCACGGTTTTTGCGTGGTATTGCGAAGGGAGTTGAAGAAGACCTTTAGTTATAATTGAGTCTCGAACTTGAGATCTTAATCAAAACATCATCGTCCACAACATTTTTAAAGTAAAACTATGCTGAAAAGTGGATTAATTTGATTTACTAATATTTTAACACAACAAAAGGATACATAATCTAAAGAACATGCATTGCATGAATGTTAGTCCCCCTTGTGGTAACATGTAGCCGAAAGTAGGTCAAGATTTGGAAGGAACTTTTTAGTTTCTCAATGTACAAAACCGTCCGTACGACCTAGCTATGCACCATGGAAACACACACTTTAACTCCCCATTCATTTTAGTCCACATTTCAATGCCAAAGAAACAAACAACATAACATATTTTACACTTGCATCTACTTTTTTTCATGTCCAAGATTTTTCCTCGAGCAACAGAACGGAGAAAAAGGTAGCCCTCCTAGTATTCTTTTGCATCTCCAAACATTAATATCTTGTAAAAATATGATTAAATACTTGATATATATAAGATTAAATTCTTGGTCAAATTTTTTTGATTAAATTCCACATATTATTATATGTAGTGAAGTGAAGGTATTATCTAAAGAGTAGATCTTTGGTGAGACAGTCTCACGAATCTTTATCTGTGAGACGCGTTAACCCTACCGATTGATATTCACACTAAAAAATAATAATCTTAGCATAAAAAATATTAATTTTTCATGGATGACCCAAATAAAATATATGTCTCAAAAAATACGACCCGTGAGATCGTCTCAGATAAGTTTTTGCCTTATCTAAAATATTGATGTAATTAGACATTGCACGGTTAATATAAAATTCTGTAGCCAATGGGATACATCCCATACGTGAATGAAATAAATTGAGCTAATAATATTCGCAGTTTAATTTTTATATTTTTTTTGGTTCCGAATTTTAAAAGTCGATCTGATGGCTCTTATTCTACTTGAATCATTGCTTATCTCAAATTCGTGCAAAATTTTATCCTTTCGTTCGAGATTAATTCTCAAACTCTACAATTCAAAGGCTCGGTCGGATCCGTTTGTTTGAGAATGAATCAAGTTATTAATCTAGACTCCAAGTTATTAAGCTGTTTCATTTTCTTTAGGTTTTTCTCTTTGATGGCTTTTATGCTTTTTGTCCAAGAAAGTATTTTATGTGAAATTGTTGATTAAAGTGTTTCAGCTTTTCTTGAAATAATGAAACCGCTCATTAGCTATTTTCTTAATGTTTCTTAATTATGAAGATATTTGTCTCCATTAATTTATGTCAACCTAATAAAGCTAAGCTACCTATACACAGAGACCGGAGTGTGTGTGTGTGTGTATATATATATAGGAAGAACATGGTTTTTTGTGCAATTATTTAGCTTCATGATTAATCATTGATACGTTCACCAAATTAAATAATAATGAAAATAAGCACTGCAAATTTGGTTTAGGCTATGATTGTAGACTAAATTTTAGATTATAGGAATGATGGGAACTAAAATGCCAAATATGGTGATTTGAGTTATGAGTATGTATTTTGTGAGACAGTTTCACGAGTATTTATATGTGAGACGGGTCAATCCTACCGACATTCACAATAAAAAGTAATATTTTTTCATGGATGACCAAAATAAGAGATCCGTCTCACAAAATACGACCCGTGAGACTGTTTCACACACGTTTTTGTCTTAAGTTATTTAGAAATACAAAGTTCAATATATATATATATACACATAAAATTTAACATGATATTAATTTTTTTTTTAAAAAAAAATAAACAAATTGATTGTCTTTCTTATCACTCGGTGGTTCATCCTACACATAGCTCTAGCCTCTACTCTAGACAGGGTTAATCCAAGCATGTGGGAGTATCTATACCAGCATTGAAATCATTGTGTCATTACACTAATAAATTGAGTTTATTCCAATGGAAGATTTGTTAATTAAAGCCCTTCACCTAGTGTGTTTGAAAGTAGGGATGTGGGGAAAAATGTGTGTTTTAATTTTAAGATTATAAATGGGGTACTAAAATCCCCTGAGAACGATAATTTGATTTATAATTTGGTTGATGCAATAGTTAAACTCTGTCTCGAGAAAGATTGCAATTATGATTCAATAGTTTATATTACCAAATTTCAATCTTGATATTATATTAATTTTTGATATTATATTAATTTTTGCATTTTTAATCTTTTTGTGTGAGACACGTCGTAAAAAATTTAATGAAGTTGTGGAAAAAAAACAATATAGCATAATAAAATTAAAATTTAACAACATAAAAAATCAGAATCACAATCAAATATATAAAACTAAAATTATATTTTTTCTAACTCTTTCTTTAGAATGACATTGCCACGCAAACTATGGAAAAGTTTTTAAATTTTTTTTTTATTGTACGTATTGAAAGAAAAAGTTACAATTTGGAGCCATTTTTCTTTGTTTCTAAGTTTTTAATAGACTGATGTCTTCCAATACTCTAATGATAATTTGATGAACAACTTTGACACAACTCCAATAAGTGCAGGCACTTTTGTCTATTGCTTCTTTAGCACACCAATCGAAATGATTTTAAGAAAATGGCAAAGATACCAGCAATTCATATTTCTCCTCATCTGAAATCCTGACAAAATTAATGGAAACTCGGAAAGAAAATTCAAAAGTTTAATCGATTCTCATATATCCGTAGCGTATGTACAGATTCTTGAATTGCATCATTTACAGAATGTTATATATCCATGAGAACAATCGCAATTACGTCCTACGATCCATTACTGGACATAAGTATCTGCCGCCTCTGAAGCCCCAAGTGAGCCGATAGTCTACCACACTTGTTTCTGATTTCCTCCAACTCGTTCTCCAGTTCCCCAATCTAATTATATTTCACCACAACAGATTTAATTTTACTAAAATGTCTCTGTGTTACTAAATAAACTCAAGTGCACTAGCATTTCAGACATCACAAAAAAAAGGTGTACTAGCTTTTTCTGTCACAACTAATATATTTATCTAACTGCTAATAAACTGATGATGCATAATGGAAACTAAATTAATTACCGTCCTTTTCAGTTCAGCTTCCTTTTGGATGTGCTCCTCACACCTGTTGGGAAAGTTCATAGTTGAATAATATTAGGGCCCTAAAGAATCCAAGTTGGTAAACTATAACGACACAAAAACACGTGTTTGTGACCTCAGATGGCCCTAATATAAAAAAATAAGCCAGCCTATCTATATGATCCTCATAGTTACCTCGTGACCAACTGAATGTTCTCTTCACATATCTGATCAAGTGATGTATCCATATGCGTTTCCAGAACAGAACCCTGCAATCAGTTGAATTGAACAGTGATAGACACCTGAAAAGGTATCCCTAAATTTGAGCAAATCACCACCGTTGTGGTCAAGTGGTGTATGAACATGTGCAAAACAATTGAGTACTACTCATTAGTCCAATACACAATGTGCTTGAGTATACAAACTTTCGAACACCAAGACAACAATAGATTTTTCCACTTACTGTGCTGGATAGCTGCAGATTTGCACCAAAACCAGTAGAATGTAGATCAGTATCCACCACTTCAACATGATGCTGTACGTCTGATTGTTTTTTGAAGTCACTCCTCTGCGTGCCATCAGGTGGGTGTCCTATCAAGTGACAGTGAGCTTTCCTGTGTCATCATAACAAATTAGTTCAACATAGACTACAACTGCTTGAAGCATTTGATATAAAAAGAAGTGAAACAATCTAAACACATGGAAAGGTAGACGGGAACACTAAAAACTAATGATGACAATTAAGCGAACATGTTCCAACAACACAGAGGGGAGGGAAAATCTTGAAGATTGAGGAAATCGATCCAGTACCAAACACATGTTAAGAGTCCCTTAGAAGGTGCACTTGCCATGGCTTTGTCATTTACGGTGATTGTGCATGGTAAAGGAAAGCATACATGGCAAGATGCCTCCTTTGTTGTCTGCAGCATCGACACCAACTAATTTATTTGAGATATGTTGGTATTTCATTGATTGTTAACATGTCATTAGTTGAGTGGAAATAATTCACATTTATTAGTTAACTAAAATGTGATGTCTTAGGCGAACAAATTTGTCAATGACTAAATAAGTTGTGAGATAAAATTCTTATTTTGAATAAAAGTGCAATGCTTCTGACCAAAAGGCATTACTGTTTAACTTACAAAAACTCAACTAAAAAATAAGCAAATCACGAGGTTCTAAGGAAAGTTTGAAATCTTGTCAAAATTAGAACCACTGATTATATCGAAAGAATAGCATTGGGAAAAAGATGGGTACCAGAAGTCCACAACCATTTGTTTCAACCTCGACTCCAGCTTAAGAAAGAGAGACGATCTCTCAAAATCTTGTTTGTCATGTGCTGGTTCTATGAAATTTGCCTCGAGAACTCCTGGATGCCAAAAGTTAGTTGCAGAGCACTGGGATGGAAAAAATGTGATGAGTAACTTCAGATCTACTAGCTTACCAACAACACCATGTCCTTTGGAACTTCCATCTGCAGTAACTTTCCAGTAGGGCTGTTACAAGTTAGAAATATTAAATAATAAACAATCAAACTTCAATAGCACCCATAAATTATATGTTCAGAGTTGGAATTTTACAATAAGACAACTTGTTAGCTCACAGAGTTCAAACTTTCTACCAAGGAATTATTTTACAGCACATACTATTTCTCACCACAGCCTGAGAAAAATTATATCAGTGACATACTTGGTGAAATATATAAATATATATATACACACACACCCATAATGTACAAGATTAAAAGTCATAAGAATAATCTTCCAATTAGTAACATGCCATACCCTGATGAGACGATTTTTATGGTATACATTGAATCCACAAACTCCAAGTCCAGGTGCTTCCTTAATGAAGCCAATGGTGGTCGCCACAATCACCTACACCATCCATGTGATAATTCAGTACCATGAGTTTCTAAATATTTAGCTAAACAAACAATTAACAAGTATTTCCATCAACAAGAAAAAACAAAATCGTATTTTTGCATCTTTTATGTAAAAAACACTTGCTGCACATGGTTCATATACTAATTGTAATTTTAAATATGATCTACAAATGCTTGTATAGCCATAGAGAATTAACATCATTGGGGTAAAATGGTAAATTAGAAAGTTCAATTCTCAAACTCTACAGACACAGAAAAAAAAGACCAACATTTTGACAATACACCATCCTTGTAATTCGAATTTTCCCTCCTTTCACGAGCACCTTAAAGTTGTACACCCAATTTATACCCATTACCCTTTGGCTATAAGCATATTCCAGTCCAGTTCAGAATAACTGCACCACCAGCACCACCACGAATCTAGGGATTTATGATCCCCTTAAAACTCATCAACCACCAACAGCAAAAACAGCATCAAAGCATGTTTAGACAATCAGACATTATAAATTGGACTAAAAATTAACATAGAATCATCCGTGGTGGCCAGTGCATTGGCAGACTGAAAAGAACTCATGGTTCATATAGAAATAGAAAGATAAGAAAAGGCCAGTTTAACATTTTTTAATGTACTCAATTTACATAAATTGTTGTATCGTTATGAGTTCTTCTAGGCAAGTCTTGAAGAAACAGAAAATAGGCAATTCTCAATAAAACAAAACTCCAGCAGAAATTGATGTTGCAAATTTAGAAATAACATTCTAAAGATAGACACTTCATTTCCTCTCCAGACTTCAAATTTTAAAATACACAATTAGCAAGTGGTGGCCGAAATAAAAACTCTTTCAGGTTCTCTAGAACTGAGACTATACTTTCAACATTGTAAAAGATGACGACACCATACCTCTTTTGATGTCACAACAGAAATTGGCCTGTACGTGACTACCTTTGAGTGTTTCAAGTCACCTGCAATAATGTACTGCTCGACAGGTTTCCCTCTTAAAATTATTTTGAAGTTGATAAACCTTTTGAGATACAATATGGATGCATATGCCTGGGAAAGTACATGTTAACACAGTTTATATCACTTAAGCAAATAAATCAATGCAAGTAAACAAAGAGAACAAGCTCCAGATACACGCCCATATTTGTTTGGCAGCATGCATATAATGCATAAATACTGATGCATGGGGACAATACATTAGCAAACAGTATGGAAACACTCTGAAAAATGTGGTACAACTGTTAAAAACTTCCAGTTTGCCAAGAGAAATGAAGGTTTAGAAATCAAACATAATGGAGAATAAAACCTTTTAGGTAATGTAAAGCAATGGAACTTGAAAAAAGTACACTAAAGTGGAACAGACTACGGACTAGTTATTGCCAACTGGCAGAAAAGATTAATTAAAGAACAGATATATTTTCTAAATGTAAGTCTGAAAAGGCTTGACAATTCAGGCTTAAAAGAAAATTGTAATGATATCCAACAGGTGAAACCACAAAAAGTTTTAACAACATAACTGAAAAACATAATAAAAGTGCCCACCCTTAATGAGTAACGCATCCTGTAAGAGATATGGGATTGCAGTTCAAGGACTCTTTTGTACGTTTTGGACATAGTTCCCTGATTAGCTTCGTCTCTCAGCCTTATATCCTGAATTAATTAACAAAGGAACAATATAGATTAACCAAATCTAGTTGCAAACTGCAAACGACAAGCACTATGATCAAACTGAAAAAAGAAATTGGTTTACCTCATCATCATCATCAAAACATAATTCATAAATGCCTTCATCATTCATCCAGAGATTAAATATTATGATCTTTGTTCCGTGAGAGCCAATACTGTCGAACTGGAATAAATTGAAAAAATAGATGTGAAACAACAACAAAATCACAAACCAATTAGGAAAATAAAGGTTCAAGACTCTGTGCAACTTTCTCAGCACTCTTGTCATTTAAATACTCCACAATTCAGTGGGTAAATATTAGAACTTTTGGAAATTTCCAGAATATCACATCATATTTGAGTGCCAAAAAGTTTGTGTATGAGCTATCCCACAACACAAATAGAATATTTAGAGGAGGTGAAGACTCTTAATGATATCCCAAATAAAAAATCAAAATGAAGGGAAAAAATCAAAGATGGAGAACAAGAAACACCTTGTATTTCTGACAAAATTCAGACTAACAAAAAATCCAATAGGCACATCACATGCAAAGAAAAACACAACTCAATACATGCAACTAAGTTTCAGAAAATGATGCCATTATTTGTAAATGTCTCAATCTCATTTCTCAGGAGGTGGGTAACCAACAAATCCAAATGGTACAGTATTTGTTTCCCCACAAATCCAAATGGTACGGTATTTGTTTCCCCACAATGAATGATTGGGGGTGTGAGGAAAAAATAATAAATATAATTAAAAAAATCATCTATTGTTGACGTTCCGAATCCTACATATCCTCTTAGCGAATGTGGAAGGGGGATCTATTTTTCCTCTCGTCTAAGCATGGAGATCAAAACAGCATTGAAATCTCTTCTACAATAAATGATCAACCTCAATCAAAGTTTACCCCGTGCGCTGCACCTAGGTAAATCTTGTATCAAGCATCACCAGAAAGCATCTTCTTTACAAATTACGAAGAAACTGGAACATATCCAAGTTTCGTCGCTCCGCCATTTAAAGATCAACAGCTAGTTAGGCAACAATCGTCGGACAAAGAACTGATTAAGTAATGAAACAGAAAGACTGGAGTGACAGAGAAGGAAACAGAAGGCGACAGCAGGACCAGTAGACATGTGGCAGAGCCATTTTGTCGTTGCGGACCATGAACCTAGTTGCTTCAGAAAGAAGAAGCTCAGTATACTATCTGGAAGAGCAAAAAAAGCCATGACCAATTGGCTGTAAGAGAACAGTGTACCCCGGGTGATATGGAAACCTCAGAGTCTGTACATCTTTTCAAAGGTGTAAAAGAGGGACGGATGGCTTTCCATAAAACCTTAGAGGCCATAGCACTGTCCTGTGACCATAGGGTGGATTTGTCAGCTTTATCAGTAGGTGTTTCATAAATACAATTAGTGCTTCCATTGTTTCAGTCAAATGCCTTTTGGCCTCTGCTGGAGCTACAACAGAACCCCAACAAATGGGATCGGGTTGTTGTGAAGGGAGTTACAGAGAAAATGTAGCAGTACAAAGTCTAAACTGACAATATACTAGATTAAGGCTGAGTAAGTAAGCATTTGCTAGGTTATATGGAAGATAAAAAATTATATTAGATGCTAGAAACATTTGACTGTCATGCAGACAGACATAATTGCACCAAGCATATGTCAAAAACATAGTGGCATTGGATAAGCAATAACTCCACAGCACGGATAACAAAAAACCAAAACATTTATGACGCAGAGAATCTTGCATTTCATTGTAAAGTTAACCTGCAGCATAAGATCATCTTCTGTTGCAAATGGAGACCATTCAAGGATGGTTCTCAAGTTCATGGACCAATCCTCCTTGGAACTATAGAACATAGGTTGTGCCCAATTATCTGAGATATCAAAATCAATCTGCAATATATAATTCCATCTCAAAAAGTATGAGAAATAATTGAACAATTCAAGGTTATGCTATTGAAAACTGTGAATGACAGCAAAAGAAAAGCTTAAGATATTCAGAATTAAGAGTTTACCATTGGAACGATTACATCGTCCTGTCTTGTTCTCCGCAAAAATGTGTAGGACAAAAGACCGACACTTTGGGTGGCTTGACTGAAGGATACAAGTGCAAACTCAAGTCAGATCATGTTAAATGCAGAGAGATTGAATCAACATGCGATCATGAGTTATAACGTGAAACAACAACATATTGATGTGATTTATGTCCTCGTAAACAAGAACACACGCAACACATAATGAGAAAACAAATTACCTCCAAAAATAAATGAACTCGATAATATTTTCTTTCCTACTTCTATTGTACATTGCCATATTTCTTACACACATACAGATGGCCAAGCCATTATTTCTTACACACATACAGATCCCAAGTCATCGAGCCATTCACATACATATAGATATTTTGGAATAAAATTGAAAAATCTTAAAACATAAACTAATAATAACTCAACGTGTAAATGTCAGTACGATGGACCCAACAAGTGAACGAAGAGTGACTCTGTCATGTTTGTTTATGCCAAAATATAATGAAACAACTCCAGAACTTATTGAAAAGAAAGATATTACCTCGATCGCGATGAACGACTAAAAACAATGACATCGGCTCCTAGTCGCATAGTACTTGTTTTGAACCCATTACCATCTAGCATGAGAAAAGATTTGGCTTTCGACGTTAGGAGAGATGAATAGGCTAGCAATCTAACTCTTGCGAATTATTTACAAATAACACTTAATTATTGCTTTTATAAACTCATCAATCGCAGATCAGTAATAATTGTATTCAACTATTTAACTGGGAATCCTCATTAACTGCAAAATAACCTAAAAATTTGTTTGGGAAAGTTTTACAAAGACCATAAGAAATGGAAACAAAACAATACAAGAAAATAGGACAAATACAAAGAATGAAAAAAAGGCATACGAGATTCCAATTTCCATGGTGAAGATTAGAATCTATAAGACCTGAAACATTATAGAGATTTCAAATCTACCTCACAGCAAAATACTTTCTTAGTCCAACTAGCTCAGTTGATACGAAATTCATTGATTAGATAACCTTAACTGCAATCTTTAGTATAAATGCGCCAACTGAAACAAAAAATCCTAGTATAAAAGAACTGTTTGGCACAGGGTTTGCTTTGAAATCTAGAGCCACTTGATTTACTTATATAATGTCAGTTCACTAAGCCATAGCTCAACCCCAAACAGAAGGTTCTTAAGAGAGAGTAATATCCACTAAAGATGTTCAGAATGAGATTATTCAAACAGGATAGCTTATTCTCATAGACATGCTTAGACAAGTTTCATGAACAAAGGCATATACTTCTGTGATATCTGCTCTTATTTAATTTCCAATGCATTAGACACAATGCAAATTATGTGTGCATGAGTTCATGCAATCATGTATATTTCACACGTCTCTGACACGGACCTGTACACACTTATGCATGTGGAAAGTTGTATCTCAGATGTATTAGCCACTGGAGCAACCACAGACATGCCATGAATTTGGAATGGGTCTATGGATCAGTGTCAGAGGCGTGTCACAGACCAGGTATGGACGTGCCATGGGTCCATGGTGGTCTACTTTGTCCAACCAAAGAGGTGCATGCACTGGGGCAAGGGAGGTTTGTATCAAAACCAATAGGCTACAAGTGATATGAAGGTGATTGTGGGGCCTTGCCTCTAGGGTTTTATTTCTCGAACTATCACGGACCTGCCATGGAAATGGCTTAACTTTGTGGTCCTGCCTGCAGATCTTTTTAAAAGCCTAATTTTTCCAGGATTTTCAAAAATATAAGTGTACTTTGTGTCCCTTTTCAACCATAGCCAACTTCCAAAATCTTTAGAGATAGACACCAGCATATTTCCTCCTCTCTAGCACATCATCCTCTACACTTAACATCCTTGACAATCCAAACTCGGAACAATGATCTATGTGCCATAGTCCATAGGCTACATATTGACACTAGTATGTCTTACATAGAGTCTCATTTTGAAGTTTAGTTGGTAATGACATTTTGAGCTTGCATTTATACTCGTGCAAGATTTGGAAGACCATTTCCAGTTTAGCAAAAGAAGCAAATGAATTTTGGTAAGGTTTTGCTGAGTTGGATTTTTGCTTAAATATGCTGGAGATATTGGTTTATTGTATAAATTCCAAAGCATCAAAACTTGAGATTGTGTTGTTGAAATGTATGAGTAATTTGAATAGCCACTAAATTGTGTAACCTTATAATAATAAAGATAACAAGGGGTTTAATGCTATACTATAGTGCTAACGTCTTGTAACTAAGAAGTGGGTCTATACTTGATAACATTATGAGAATGATTGATGATTATGCCTTGTCTAATTTGATGTAGAAAGAGACCCCTTGAAGTGTGAGTTTTGGGCAACCCTTATTGCATTCATTCAAGATACATTACAATTTGGTAACATGTGAGAGGTAACAAGTATTTACAGAGATTTGAATGTGCCATTGATTGAATAGTATGAAGTTGCAGAAACTAAGCGAATACTGAATGATGATGCTTGAGAATTTTCTAGCTATTGATAAGTAATTGAGCATGACAGCCACGATGTTTCATCATTGATTCTTATGAGTATGCTCCACTAAGCCTTCTTTTCATAGAGATTTTGCTGTGTAGGATAATTGACTAAAGTGAGGAATTGGGAAACGTATGGACCGTGGTTTGTCATTTCATACTGTGCTTTGCTTGCCCTTTAGAATTGAGCGTTTTTCCAATTGGTGAGACGAGATCAGAGGATCCTGCGACCAATTCTATGGGAGGCGAAATTAGAATAGCTTATCTTGGGATTTCCACTTTGGCCGGTTTCACTTCTCATTTGGTGTAATGTCCTTTGGAAAAGCACTTTAATTCTATTTGAATCTTTATTATCGCGAGGTGGGTGTCCCAAATGCTTGGTTCTGAGTTTCTGACTTAAGATATTTAGGATAAACATCATCATAAATTATGGGCATAAAAAATCATTAGTTATACACACGCAAAATTTAAAAATATTTAAGATCCCAGAACTGATCTATAATCAATGATTATAGCACGAACAGAGATGATAGATTGATAGTTCATAAACTAATGCTTTGATGAATATTGATCGTGTAAAACACAAAAACAGGATGCACACTCACAATTCACAACGGGGAAAAAGCCTACAGTGTCGGAGAACCAAGTCAAACCTTAGTAGGAATATTAGTCGACATATATTTTCACAAATAAGAGCTGAGAAATTGGTAAAGGTGCACACATAAATATAACAATGAAAAAGGTAGTAATTAGCAGGGATTTGCAGAACAAGCAACACTTACATTGTCCAATGGTGGTGTTTGACGTCTTTGAAGAATATCCCAAGCTCATGCACTTACGCATGCTTTCTGGATCCATTCCACCCCCGTCATCTGCAAAAGATGTTGACTACTTTAAATCCGAAATTTGAAAAAACACATAGAACTGATACGCGAAGTTAAAATCGGGATGATCAGTACCTTGGAAAAGTAAGGCAGGAGAATTGTCCTTCGTATTATCCGTCCGGTCGACCTTCACAAAGGTTGCACCATTGCCTATCTGGATAACAAACAGAAACGAAATAAATCGCACAAACCCCACCAATTGAAAACTTTTTAATTCAATTCAGTTCTTATATGGTTGCTCAACTTATTTAGAGAAGCTCTAAACATTCCACAACATGGATATCCTTATAATGATCATACCCACGCCAACATCAATTTCACAGCATGTGTTCAAGCCAGTAATAAGAGTTACCTCCAACAGCTTAATCAAGACTCCAACTAATGCTTACGACTCTAATTCTATAGAGTATATGCTTTGCCATCAACCCAATACAACTCTACCGTTTTTTCCAGACTAGGACTAGGAGGAAACTTCACGAACATAAATTATTCATTACATGGAAACTCACCATTGTCATTCTGTCCGATGACAAGTTCGGGATTCAAAAATCCCAACTGAGTAAACTTGCTTCGGTTAAAGCAGTAAGTTCAATAAAGCCCAAACATCACAACATGGCAAAAATACATATTACAGACCACAATTATCAAGACAAAACCTCCAGTTAATAGTTAAAACATTCGTCCCCTAAGAGATGCTAGGTTTTTGGCTCATTCTATAAGATCAGTAAATTGATTTTACGAGGAAAAAAAGATATGAAAATACTACCACATGATATAATGGCCACTATAAAGAGCCTTTGAACTCGAGGAAGCAAGTAGATGCTTGCACATGCTAAAAGATGCACCCGTATGTTTCACATTTCTAATTTAAAGTATATATCCTAGTCACTGCAGATTAGAAGCTTTCATGATGATTCTAGTCACAGTGACAAGTTTTAAAAACCGTTATCATCTCTATAAGAAATAAGAGATGAAATTAGAGAGGATTATTACAACATAACATAGCTCCATAAGCACAAAGCAAGACCACCAAAACATGTCTCGAAACAAAATAAAACAAGAACAAGAGGCATATAAGTAAACATTATACCTGACAAGATAACCAAAGAAGAAACATTTAAGGCTCAGACGTTTGCATTCATGCTAAGTTAGTCATTATGCCTCATAAATTATATGTAATTTATATCATTTCATTCAAAAATTGATTGGAACAGTAGGGTGATAAATATGGTTACCTCATCAACTGCATTGTCCAAGAGTTCGGCAATGGCTGCAACAAAGAATTGAGATTTTAGAATCTCCCTCATAATTAGTCTGTCATGTTATGTTTTTCTCCTATTTCTATAGAAGTGCCAGATATTGGCCTGTTTCCAGTAGTGCTAGATCATTAAAATCTCCTAATAGTACACAAATTGGGGAGAAAACAGGCAATCACAGTTGAGCCTCGCGTTAGATGAAATACACACACACTCTGCAAGTTGTTTACTCTTAGAAATGGTAAAACTCCAACAAAAGATAAGCCTCAATTCATCAATTACCACCGAATGCCCATTTGTGAGAAGTTGCGTTTGAATGCAGAAACTTCGGGTGCACACGTGCATGCTCCAGATCACCTGCAATGCACATTACACACCATAAGGCCCCAAAATTTATATCACAGAAATAAGCAAGAAGTTAAGAAAAAATAATACAGGCAAAGAAAAATTAAACAGGATTGACCTTGAGCTGAAGTAAATTTAGTTGGGCCAACTTCATAATCTCCGGCTTTCCAGAAACTTCGAGAGTCTAGATGTCGATAATTGGCTTCAGAGGCGCTGCTATTGATCACGGGTGGAGACTGATTATTGAAACGTTCGTTGGTCTGCAATTTTACTACCTTTGATGGTTTAGCACTGTCAGCGTTTTGTCCAGCATAAACTCCTCCACCGCGTCCGCCGCCTACGCCACTGCCGGACTCATCGTCGCTGCTGTCGATATCAATTATATCGGCGGCGGTCGGTATTTGCTTGTGCTGTCTAGGCAGCATTTTGTGAAATTTTGAATCGAAATACATGAAATCGAGGGATGTTTGGTGCGGCCTTTTTGCTTTTTATGATGTAAGGAATTATTCTTTTTACTTTTTTATCTTAAAACTCTTTTCCGGGTAACCTATCTTGTTATATTCATATGTTATATCAAATATCTGTTTAGTCGGGTTGATTGGATTGTGTTTGAGCATATACCAAGATATGTTTATTTCGAGTTAAAATTACAAAAAACAATTAAATCTATCTAAATAAATTAAAAAAAAATATTCGTCATCAACAACACTCGAATTTAAGAGACTATTATCATTGTTTGATTGATTAAATGTATAATATAATAGATTTTAATTTTGTCATTTTCAATAATTAATTGATTAAATGTATAATATAATAGATTTTAATTTTTTCATTTTCAATAATTAATTAATATAAATATATAATATTGTAATTTTAATTTAATGATTTGACTTATTTTAGATAAATATTTGGTATGTGAATGATGCATGATAAATAGTCAATATACAAAATTCGCAATTAAATATTTTACTAGATTTTATTGTTAAAATAAGATATGAGAAAAAAAAATTTGAAAATTTCATTATGAAAGACATCATGAATCAATCAGCTTCGAACTCGTGTTATCTTCCTCGTCCAAGCCCTAGCCTACGTACAACTTGAGTTGCAAATGTTCTTTGAATGAATTCGAGCTTTAATGTGAGAACCGATTTTTTGTGGATCTTAGATTATGGTATGAAGTGGGAAAATATATTGGAAATCCTTGTATTTGAAATGTTATTATTGAAGGCCTTAATTATCAAGTCAATAATATTTGTGCCAAGACATGCAAATTTTGAAATTTGGAAAGAAAATTTTGCAAGATTTGAATATCATACAATTAAAAGAATTAAGACATGAATATTGCTAGTTATTTTCGAAATCCTCCTAGAATATATGCCTAGATATTGTGATGCATGGAAATTTGCAAGAAAAAGTGGAGGCAAATCATCAAACTTGTGCACAAAATCCTTGACTTAGCTAGCATATTTTCGAAAATAATCAAGGGCAAGGGATTAAGGAATGTATCTCACAAATTGGTAGCAAAATAAACTCATCATGGAATACATTTTTTTGGCAAAAATCGTGTGGATCTTGAGTGCAATATGTGGGATTTTGATGCCATGTTTAGCTCAATTCCCCCTCACCTATGAATACCACACCATCCCTAGTCATTCTCCCACACCTAATTTCGAAATTCCTTGCTGAAACTCTCGAAAATCCAGCACATCATAGCCGAAACTCTGCCCGAAAATCTTCCCGAAGTTAGCCCAAAAATTGAGCCGAAGCGCTGCCCGGACGAGGAGCGAGAAGCGACTTAAATCCCGAAGCCAAGCATCCACGTTTTTTAGCATTCAAACACGGTAAGTGAGATGTTCTTAAATTTCAAAATTTCGGTTTATGCATACGTGATTTTTCGGTTTTTGAATAAAAATTTCGGTCGAGTACAATTCTTTTCCTACTCCTTTTCTTGTGTCGATTGTCATACTGTTTTAAGCACTGTGAGGAGTCAACTGTATATGGGTGGGAATCCCAACCATGACGTACCCTTACGCGGTGGAGGATATAACCGCTATACGGCCTCGCCCCCTTAGAGGAGTAAAAATTAGGGACTGACATCAGCAAACCATATAAAGTAGATAAATCGTAGTGCTGGTCAATGTTATGCATGTTTATGAAGTATGTATGCAAGTCATGAAAATCTCGAAAGTTATGCATGTTGTTTTATTGTGCTCGATATTCCTACACTTGCTGAGTATTCCCAAATACTCACCCCCCTTACAACCCTTCCCAGATAAACCCGAGGAGGAACTTGAGGAAGAGGAATCAGACCAATTTTGGGACTGGTGAACAATCAAGATTTGATATTAAGTTTAAAGTTTATTATGTTATTTAGTTTTACGTTTCCGCATTAAACTCTGTCGTTTTTGAGATTTCGGTATTGTAAAGACAATAGTTATTTCATTTAAGATTATGATATATAAACTGATTTCGGTTTACACTGTGCTACAAAGGCTTGTTGTTTCGATTGTGTGATTGTTAAACAACGCCGGTGTCAATCCTGAGTCTCGGGGCTTGACATTTAATATTTTATATTTCCCGTGAAAAAGTTTTTTAAAAAATAGTCTCATTCCATGGTTATATGATTTGGTCATGGGTCAGAGCTTGGGTTGCCTAGTGTCAATTTATTTAGCTTTTCTTCGAACCACAAACAAAGTCCTTTTGCCTTTGACACACAACTATTATCGTGACACTTGAAGCCAAGGCGTTGAATTATAGAGTAAAATGCATATGATTTCTCTGCAACTCGCTCTTGTAATTTCATTTAATAAAAAACATAAGATTTCACAATCAAAGAAGCTAAGTTTGCATGTTTTAGAGATTCCATATAATTTCGATCTTATTCCATGATTAAACAGTACACAACTAACATGTTTCAATTCGATTATATTTCACCAGAGAAAAGAAACTACCACTAAAGAAATATTGCATGCATCACACACCATACATATATATATATGTATATATGTATATATATATATATATATATATATATATATGTATATTACATAGGTGTCACTCATCCATTAGATGTGCAATTTTTTCTATATTTCATCACATCCAATGGGTGAGTGACACATCATCGGTGCTCACGTAGGTGTACACGGTAGGTATGCAGCATATCAAAACTGTATACATATATTACAATAATTATATATAATGGGCCCTCGGCCATCTTAATTACTTTCCGTTCCTCGTCACGGAGACAGTGACATTGACAAATTTCGTCTCCGGTCCCTTATTCGAGCACTCACGGAGAATTTCGCTGTACTTTTCAAATATTTGATCCATTACGAATCCTCCAAAATGTTCGGATAACAGTGGTTCCGACACGGCTCTCATGCCACGGCTCACGTTGTGCCAATCAGGCTCGTCGGCTGAACGGAAGCCTTTGCTCCAGTCGACCAAAGATATTTCTGAAGTCTCGAGGTGGTTGATGCCGAAGCTACCTTCCTTTTCGACCTCCTCCTTCACTTCTCTAGGGGATGGTGTATAATTAGGGATGTTGAAAGAACGCAGCTTTTCTTTTTCTATCAGTCCCTACGAATAAATTTTGACTACGGTTTATTGAAATTGCTAGAATATTTCTATATCCTTATCCATATTTTTTAAGTTAAAGAAACATATAAATAAAATACATTATTTTTCTCAAAAATTGGAAATTAAAAGTTATGTACCGAAACTAAATTTTTTCGACTCAATGTATCAAAACCAATACAATAGAGAAAATATATACTTTTTCCATTATTTTTATTACCACTTTTGTGAATCCTTAGTACATCATAAATTTATACATGTCAAACAAATACATCAAATTATGCACAAGGTAAGTCTTTATAGTATACCTCAGCTACCATTTGTTTGAGAACGAGGGCCAAAAGCTCCCAAATATAGCAGCATCCCTCTCTACAAGCATCCTCATGACCTCTCCTTCCCAGAATAGTTAACACCATTCTTCCACCGGATACGATTTCCTCCGAACGGCACCTGAGGAAAGTATAAAAATCGATTCGAAATTGATTATAGTATGTGTCGATCACCTGTGTTGGGCTTGCGCTTGACATGTAAATGTTATCTTTGTTCAGCAATTCCACCTCTTTTGGAATCTGCTAAAAAGGAAACAACTCGAAATTATGTTAAGGGATTCTGTCCAGACTTGTTAATATTTAAAGTATCAGGCTCTAGTTTGAAGGTCCGAATCGAACCAAATTAAATTTGGAAACGTGTTCCACGAACCTTGGAAATCCACTGAAGACTATAAGAGGAATGGATAAAATGCACAGTGTTTGCAGCAAAAAGCCTGCCATAAAATGATCCAGGAACCGCAGACACAAAGCATGGACTGAATTGGCCACGACTCTTTTCGTCTCGTAACTCCAGTTGAAACATCGGTAAATTGTCCCGGAAAATAGAATTGAAATCATTCCCAGTCAGATCATTCAAATGTATCTGAAACTCAGGAGGCTGCCGGCCTATTTCCAAGCATAATTTGCGAACGATTTTGACAATCTCCGTCGCCACAACCATCGTATTTGGTCCACTGGAACAGCCCAATTCAGCCATACACAAGTTATTGGGGGCATTCATACTAATGTAAAGTTCAGTTATGGCCTCCTCTATTATTGGCTTTGTCATGGATATCACCTTTCGCTTCACTCATCATGCATGTCAATATTATTAAATTAATAACAAAGCTATTTGAAAACTATAAATTGAGTGTATATTATAACGAGGTTTGCCCGAAATATTAAAGTGTAAAAAGAGATGCTATAATAAGATATCCTCTACTTCAGATGTAATGTCCATAACTGGCCAAAACATTTACACAGTCCACATGCCGAAACATTGGCTATCAACGAGTAAAATGGGGTCTTCAAATTTAGAACGAAATCACGTTTTTTTTTTCCGGGAGATTTATAGAGAAAAAATTAAGCGAAATATGGGTCGACAGACTTTGGATGAAGAATGTTATGTACCTGAAGCAAGGAGTTGCTGGCGTAACTGGTGTCCCCAAAACCTCCATTCATGTGAAGCACTTGCTTTACTTCCATTACTAGTTATTCTTTATTTTGGTAAAGTGTGTCCGAAGGAGGAGGCAGCAATGGGTTATTTATAGATGGATGTTTAAGGACAAGTTATCGAGAGCATATCGTTTGTGGTTCCGATTTAATTGTTTCTGAAATTTGCATTTTGGTCATGCAATTTATCTTTTACGGTTTTGGTGCGGTGCTATATGTTATTAAATTTCAGTTATAGTCCACAATTTTTATTGTTTTTTTTTTTAATTTTAGTCCTTTCTGATAAGGCAGCTATGCGGAACCACTTGCAATTTTTAAAATTTTTAAGTTATTTATTAAAGATATATTTTAATATTCTGGGAGTAACATCGAATTAATTTGTCGTCTTGTGAATCAAGAACTAGAACTAACCCTCTAACACATTTTATTTATTAAAATAGAGATATCATGAATGGTTCATTTTTTTTTTTTTTTCATGAATCAGTACGGCAAAATTATGTGGTGATTTGAGGTTAGATATTTCTGTAGCACCGAGTGAGATATATATCAGACAATGTCATGCCCCACCCCAGGTCCGCACAAACATGACAGACTTATAAAACATTTATTTCATATGCTTATTATTTTTACGAAAATCGTTAACTCAAATTATTATAAAAGTTTTTTAATCGAAATCCGTTTTAGGAAGCTCCCCGAGACAAGGAGTTGGTTGTTGAATTGACTTCTTTATCATACTAATTAAAGTAATTGAAATTAATTAATCATACGTTTGTGCAGAGGTCTTCATGCTTCGGTTAACTGTCCGAACTGAAATAAAAAATTCGGTTTGAGGTTCGGTTTTTTTATTTATTTTTTTGGATTTTCGGTTCATTCAATTTTTTAGCTCGGTTAACCAAACTGAATCGAAACCAATTTTTTAGTTTTAAATCAATTTTATTTTTTTATTTTTTATAATGATAAATATAAATAAAAAATTTAAAATAGAAATTCGGTTAAAACCAAAAATTTTCGGCTTTAGCGGAATTGAACTGTTAAAAAAAATATTTTTAAGGTGTGTTTTTTTATTTTATTTTGTTTTTATTCAAGTATGATTTTGATTGTTGTGAACGATATTCTTTGATCATATGCTTATCGTGTTGAGCTAGCCATATATTTATGCCGGGACCCTCTCCCTCGCAGAGTCAATAATTGAATGAACGAGACTATATTGTGAAACGACGCCCTTAAACACCCGCGGGTCCATGCATGAGAACCACCAAACAACGTGTTGCACGTTAGGAGGATAGTGAACTTTTGTGGGACTAAGAATATTTTTCTCGTTTTACATGTTGATGACATTCTACTGATTAGCAAATAATTGTTACGCGACATCAAAATATTTCTAACTAAAAATTTTGAGATAAAAGATTTTGGTGATGCATCTTTTGTATTAGGTATCCATATTAGATTATCTCAGAAAGATTAGATGTGTAAAGGTATGCCTCACAAGTTGGTATCGTGAAAGAGCCTAGCTAACTACCGAGTGATTGGTTAAGTTCACACCAATTTCCAGGGATAACCATCCACAAAAATAATTTGTGGACGTAAGTGCCACAAAGGGAAGGTGGGATGCTTGTTGAGGAGATTTTTGGAGAAATCATCACAAGATATTACAGAGGAAATCGAGAGATAGAAAAGAGAGATCTGGAAAGGAAAAGATTGTATTCTTTGTTCTTGAGTGATATAAGCTATGTAATTGTAATCCTTGTTCATCAATAAAAATATTGGTTACCCTCCCGTGGATGTAAGCGTATTTCGTCGAACCACGTAAATCTTCTTGCATATTTTTATATTGTTTCGTGTGTGTGTGTGTGATATTGTGTCTGCAAGTTCACCGATCAGAAGAAGACAAATCGATGTTATTCTGGTTCGAAATCTAACATGGTGAAAGTCTATATACCAACCAATACTCCTGTGGCTAAAGGTGACAAATTTAGTGTCAAAACAATACACAAGAATTATTTTGTGGGGGAAAAAAATGCATGAGATTCCCCATGCATATGTCGTAGGGAGTCTAATGTATACTCATGTTTGTACACGTCCAGATATTGCGTACACGACAGGAATGTTGGGAAGATATCTAATTAATCAAGGAGTTGAACATTGAAAATTAGTCAAAAGAGTTTTACGGTACCTACAGAAAACAAAAGATTGCATGCTCATATATATGAGGTTGGATCATCTTGAGATCATTGGATATACTGACTCTGATTTTACTGGATGTTTAGATAGTATGAAATCTACTTCGGACTACATCTATCTCATTGCTAGAGGTGTCATTTCCTAGAAGAGTGCTAAACAGTTTTTTATATCATCTTCCATCATGACAGCTAACTTTGTAGTGTGTTATAAGGCATCCAATCAAGAAATATGACTGCAAAATTTTGTTATGGGACTGCGCATTGTTGATGGCATTGAAAGGCTACTAAGAACACATTGTAACAATGAAGAAGCAGTTATGTATTTCATTAACGGGAGCTCGAAGAAATTAAAACATATTGACATCAAGTTTCTAATTGTTAAAGAAATAACTTAGAGTGACAAATTTTCTATTGAGCATATCAGTACAAACTTCATGATTGCATATCAACTTACTAAGGAACTAACACCCAAACAGTTTCATGACACATTACTAGTATGAGTGATATGTCAATTGAGGAAATTCAATTTTAGTGGGACTATTATTTTAAATGATTTTCAATTATAGACATTTTCAGTTACAATTATGTAAATTTATTTTCTGCAAAAATAAATTTCAAGTTAAGTCGCACTCTAATTATTATTTAAATTTTGATCTCAATAAGGTTTAGGGATGACTAGTTGGAAATATGCATGTTATGATCACATTGCATGAAATTTTCATGGTACACATCTACTTCATAATTTATATTATTCAATTGTGTTGTCATATATGATCATTGATGGGTCTATTTATCTTGAGTATAGCAAATACTGCTTTGATCCTATGTTGATATGGTTGATGGATCAGATTGGTTATAGATACGTTTCGGAATTGCAACATTTTTGAGCTCATAAGATTATTTTCACGAACATAATTATAAAGCTCAATGTTCTATCTCATTAAGAAAATAGTCCAGAAGAAAAAACTAAATGATCATCTCAAATAAAAAAGTGCGTAGATCTGGATATATATATATATATATATATATATATATATAATCTATAAAAATTTAGGTTTAAGCATGAATTTACATAACAAAAAAACTCTTGTGAGAGCGTCTCATGATTCAACTACGTGAGACAAATTTCCGACCAAATCGATCCATGAAAAATATTATATTTTCATGTCCAAAATATTATCTTTTACTGTAAAAATTTATTTTTTGTTAATTATGTTATGAAGAAATATTTTTTAATATATGCTTATTTGGATGAAAAATATTTGACCCATTAAAAGAATTACGTACTTTTTATGTTCGAAATATTATTTTTCATAGCAAAATTTTGTTAGATATGGTATGAAAAAATATTGTGTAATATATGTTGATTTAAGTGAAAATTATTAATTTTTATATCAGAATTATATTGTGTAATATATACTGATATGAGTTAAAATTATTGATTTTAAGTAAAAAATATTATTTTTCGCTGTATCTATAAACCGAATCAACATATTTCACCAATATAAATCGATAAAGATCGTCTGACTCTATAACACTCTTTATTTTGTTAACAAATTTTAATGTGATGGGTTATGCGGTCTGCCGAGGGGAAAAAGCCTACAGTGTCGGAGAACCAAGTCAAACCTTAGTAGGAATATTAGTCGACATATATTTTCACAAATAAGAGCTGAGAAATTTGTACAAGGGTGCACACATAAATATATATAACAATGAAAAAGGTAGTAATTAGCAGGGATTTGCAGAACATTAAGCAACACTTACATTGTCCAATGGTGGTGTTTGACGTCTTTGAAGAATATCCCAAGCTCATGCACTTACGCATGCTTTCTGGATCCATTCCACCCCCGTCATCTGCAAAAGATGTTGACTACTATAAATCCGAAGTTTGGAAAAACACATAGAACTGATACGCGAAGTTAAAATCGGAATGATCAGTAGCTTGGAAAAGTAAGGGCGCTGGAGAGAATTGTCCTTCGTATTATGCGTCCGGTCGACCTTCACAAAGGTTGCACCATTGCCTATCTGGATAACAAACAGAAACGAAATAAATCGCACAAACCCCACCAATTGAAAACTTTTTAATTCAATTCAGTTCTTATATGGTTGCTCAATTTATTTAGTGAAGCTCTAAACATTATATTCCACAACATGGATATCCTTATAATGATCATACCCACGCCAACATCAATTTCACAGCATGTGTTCAAGGCTGCAGTAATAAGAGTTACCTCCAGTAGCTTAATCAAGACTCCAACTAATGCTTACGACTCTAATTCTATAGAGTACATGCTTTGCCATCAACTCAATACAAATCTACCGTTTTTTCCAGACTAGGATTAAAATTAATAGATTTTAATTTCGTCATTTTCAATAATTAATTAATATAAATATATAATATTGTAATTTTAATTTAATGATTTGACTTATTTTGTATAAATAATTGCTATGTGAATGATGTATGATAAATATTCAATATACAAAATTCGCAACGTAACATTTGACTAGATTTTATTGTTAAAATAAGATCTGAGAAGAAAAAATTTGAAAATTTCATTATGAAAGACGTAATGAATCAATCAGCTTCGAACTCGTGTTATCTTCCTCGCCGAAGCCCTAGCCTACGTACAACTTGAGTTGCAAATGTCCTTTGAATGAATTCGAGCTTTAATATTTATATCTCCCGTGAAAAAGTCTTTAAAAAAATAGTCTCATTCCACGTTGGTTATATGATTTGGCCATGGGTCAGAGCATAGGTTGCCTACTATTGCCTTTGACACACAAGTGTCCATTTATTTAGCTTTTCTTCAAACCACAACCAAAGCCCTTCTATTGCCTTCGACACACAAGTATTATCGTGGCACTTGAAGCCAAGGCGTTGAATTATAGAGTAAAATGCGCGCATATGATTTCTCTACAACTCGCTCTTGTAATTTCAATCAATAAAAACATAAGATTTCACAATCAGAGAAGCTAAGCTTAGAGATTCCATATAATTTCGATCTTATTCCATTATTAAATAGTAACAACGAACCTATTTCAATTCGTTTATATTTCACTAGAGAAAAAAAACTACCACTAAAGAAATATTGCATGCATCACAACCATATCATATATATACATATATATATATATATATATATATTACGATAATTATATATAATGGGCTCTGGGCCATCTTAATTACTTTCAGTTCCTCGTCACGGAGACAGTGACATTGACAAATTTCGTTTCCGGTCCCTTATTCGAGCACTCACGGAGAATTTCGCTGTACTTTTCAAATATTTGATCCATTACGAATCCTGCAAAATGTTCGGATAACAGTGGTTCCGACAAGGCTCTCATGCCACGGCTCACGTTGTGCCAATCAGGCTCGTCGGCTGAACGGAAGCCTTTGCTCCAGTTGGCCCAAGATATTTCTGAAGTCTCGAGGTGGTTGATGCCAAAGCCACCTTCCTTTTCGACCTCCTCCTTCACTTCTCTGTGGGATGGTGTGTTGTGGGGACTCGGACGCTAATCATGTTCTTAATCATCATTGGGACAATTTATTCGATTATAATAAACATGATCTAAATTTTTTTTTAAAAAAATACAGTATTATATGCGGAACGTAATGAAATACATTCTAATATACATGTCAGTATTAAAGTACAAGTCTTGTACTATATACAATCATTCAAACTAAGGTTTAACAACTAAATATCAAGTGTCCAAACCCTATCTTTAATCATGGTCCGTAGTCTCTACTCTAATCACGATCTCTCTTCATCTCCTCGACCCCGATCATGTCCCACCTATTGCCATGCACACATACAAACACGACAACAGCCGGATAACTCCGGTGAGAAATATATCCCAGTATAAATCAACGAAACATGCAATCATATAAACAATGTAAAAGCATGTAACAGATATCAGTAACATGTATCATGTAATGTCCCGAAAATTTGAAGGGTCACGTAAACCACATGCATGCAAATTATTAAATTTCTTTGGTATTTTATTAAATTCTTTTAAAGCATAAAATGCATGTTTATTTTATTAATTTGTGTTGAATTATTTTTATACAATTTATGCAAAATTCAAGCATGGTATAATTTATTCCATACATTTTATAAGTTCATGTATTAGATATTTTTTAAGTACCATTTCGCGCTCGAACGAGGAACGGGGACCGGAGAATTATCAGGAAAATTATTTTATTGCAAGCTTAATTTTTATTAAATTAATATAGTTGTTTTTAAGTGTATTTTTCAAAAATGGGATTTTTAGGGTATTTTACCCCCATGATTTTAATTTTTAGCGGTACGCAAATTTTATCGAATCGAGGGACTTTTTGAGGGTTCGGCTAATATTTTCAAAAACTTTCCAACACGAAATATTTTTCGGGAGTATGTTTGGATTTAATCAGCCTACTTTTAAGCTTATTGGACTTAAAATTCTTTTTAAACTCTTAATTAGAAATTTAGGGCCCATTAGGTATTTGTTTACTATTTAATTAAGCACCTAAACATCATTTAAACTAAACCTACCCTACACCAATAATAGAACCAGCCGACACCCCCTCTTCATTCAGACATTTCCTCCTTGATTTTACAGAAGCCAACCATGGGGAAGTGATAAGGCCAAATCTTACAAAGATTTTAGGGATTTGATTTGATAATATTTGCCCTTATCTAGACTTTTTATCCTAATTATGTGCTTAATTTAATTAATAATTGTAGATTTGAATAAAAAGTGAAAATTATTTAAATTGATAGAGAATATAAATTTACTAGATTTCAAAGGGAACAAAATATCAGAAAAATGAAATTAAATACTCTTATATTCTATTCCTTGATGATATTGAAATCTTGAAAAAATCTATGTAAATCTTTATAAATATCTTATTTACACTTTCTTTACTGGACATGGGCTTAAAAAAGAAATGAAGGAGGAGGCCCATTAAGAAGAATAAAAGGGCAGAAGCGTACAAAAGAAGGGAGGGCTGCCATAACAGAAGGAGAAGGAGACGAAATAGCATAACAGCGCGGAAGAAAGAAAACAAGGGAGGAAGAAGGAAGGCAAAACCAGCGAGGAATTCCTCACACACGCTACAAATCACAGAAAATCTCTTTCCATTCCTTCTTAATCATGTTTTCTCCATTGACTTTAAACAGAGACTTACACTTTTATTTTAAGTTTATGGAATAGATTTTTATAGACTAAGGCCATGATAGGGTCGAGACATATTATTGTTTGATGTTTTGAGTTTTATTCAATTAGATTATTTATTTTATTCATTGATTGATGTCGTTTATCACATGTTCTTTTAATCTGGCCAATTAAATTGAATATTTGTTGGTTAATCTAAAACCGGAAGACGATAGATTAATATTTGTTTCACACATCAATCAACACATGGTTAAATTGACTAAAAATAGTATTCGATTTCAGTGTGCGACTTTAGGTTGAAAAACTGGAATTTCACAGCGATCTAATGCGGTTAAATCTAATTAAATTCAGTTAGGAATAATTGGACTGTTAGATTTAATTAAGTTTATTAATTCGAGGAATCGTTTAATAAATAATTTTGGGAATTTCGTCGTGAATTAAATAATTAATTTATTGAATATGAATTTGACACGTAGATTATAAATTGTCTCGGTACCGTTGTGCGCCTTAGTCGTTTTTAAATAATTTGAATTTTCGTCTAAATTAATAGTTTGGATTAGTTTTGCTTTAGTTAATTTATTTAAATCGTGTTATTTATTTTTAATTAATTTATCTCCCATCATTTGAATTTTATTAGCCTGAATTAGGAAAAATAATTCATATTCTAGTAATTAAACATCGATCTCTGTGGGTACGATACATAGACTCATCTCCAAATACTATTACTTGACCTAGTCCGCTTGCTAGATTTATTCCCAACCGAAATCGTCGGTCAAGTTTTTGGCGCCGCTGCCGGGGATTGAATTGTTTAATATTAGGATTTATTATTTTCTTGAGATTAGGTTTTTATTTTATTTTGTCGATTCTACGCATATTAGTACGTTTGAAGTTTGTTATTTATTTTCAGAGATTATCTTACTGTGCATGAGCCGTGCTAAAGGAAGGACAGAATTGGAGCCATTTGATCCAGAGATTGAGAATACTTTTCGACGGAGACGTAGAGCACAAAGGGAGAAATCCTCAGACTTTGACGTGGAAGAACTATTAAAACAAGAGGAGAAAGTTGAAACAGCAGGGATGGAAGTAATGGACAAAGAGGAAGATGATCGCACTGTCTATGATCTTACTAGACAAACTACTGGAGGTTATGGTTCTAGCATCACTCGCCCTACTGTGGAAGCAAATAATTTTGAGTTGAAGCCATCCATCATTCAAATGATACAATATCAAGTGAGATTTGGTGGGTCGCAGACCGAGGATCCTAATGCACATCTGGAGGGATTTCTATCTATCTGTGACACAATCAAGTTCAATGGAGTGAGCACGGATGCCATAAGATTGAGACTATTCCCCTTCTCTTTGCATGGTGAAGCAGCAGAATGGCTTAGAGATCTACCAGCTGGTTCTATTACTACATGGAATGGTTTGGTGGAAATGTTCATGAATCAATATTTTCCACCCACCAAGCTAGCACAACTGCGTATGGATATATCATCTTTTCGCCAGAAGGATGGGGAGACATTACATACAGCTTGGGGAAGATTTAGAAAGATGTTGAGGAGGTGTCCTCAACATGGTTTCTCTTCATCTGAACAAGTTCAGATTTTCTATAACGGAGTAGATCCCTCTGTGCGTTCCATGCTAGATGCGGCAGCCAATGGTAGCTTATACAGGAAGACTCCACGAGTTGCACTTGAAATAATTTCAAATATGGCTGAAAATAGTGCGGGTTGGACAGATATTAAACGAGAAAAGAAGGCTGGAGTTCTTGAAATGGATGTGTTAAATGCACTTACTGCTAAGATTGATGGGTTGGCCCATCAATTCTCTCAGCTGAAATCAAATCAAGCAAATCAGGTCCAAGGAATAGTCATCGAGGAACAACCCATTTTTGATGAAGAAGCAGTGAATTTTGTGGGGAATCAATGGAGACAACAATCAAATCCATACAGTTCCACATACAATCCAGGATGGAAGCATCACCCTAATTTGTCTTGGAAGAATACGGAGAATTCCCTTAATCCAACACATATTCCTCCACTGCCCATTCCTCAACAAGTGAGACAACAAGGATTATTGGTACCTGCAGCACCTCCAGGATTCAAGCAAGAAGATCAAAGACCAATTTATGAGGATTTTATGATGAAACATGTTGTGGGAATGGAGACGAGCCTGCAGAATCATGATGCTATCTTACGAAGGTTGGATGCTCAAATGGGTCAAATAGCCAATCAATTAGCAAATCGACCCCTTGGAACACTACCAAGTGATACTGAGAAAAATCCGAAAGGAGTGAATGCAGTGAGTACAGTGATCAAGGCCGAGGAAGAGGAAACAAAGAGGCAGAATTCTACAGATATGGAGGCAAAGAATGATGGAGGAATGAAACCAAAAATGGAAGATGCTAAGGAACAGAACACTCAGACTACACGGAAGACACGTAAGAAAGGTAAGGAGTTTGATTCTAATGATAATATTGATATTAATACACTTCCTTTCCCTCAAAGAGCAAGGCAACTACAATTGGATCAACAATTTTCGAAATTTCTTGAAGTTTTTAAGAAATTGCACATAAATATTCCTTTTGTAGAGGCTTTGGCTCAAATGCCTTCTTATGCTAAATTCTTAAAAGATATTTTGACTAAAAAGAGGAAACTTGTTGATTTTGAAACTGTTAAGCTTTCTGAGGAGTGTTCAGCTATTTTGCAAAATAAACTACCTCCAAAGCTTAAGGATCCAGGTAGTTTCTCCATTCCTTGCACTATAGGTAATTCTAATTTTAACAAAGCATTGTGTGATCTTGGTGCTAGCATAAATCTTATGCCTTATTCATGCTTTGAGAAATTGGGGATTGGAGAAGTTAAACCAACCACTATTTCACTTCAACTTGCTGATAGATCTATTAAATATCCTAGAGGGGTAATAGAGGATGTTTTGGTTAAAGTGGATAAATTTATATTTCCAGTTGACTTTGTTGTGCTAGACATGGAGGAGGACCGTGACATCCCCCTTATTTTAGGTCGTCCTTTCTTAGCTACTGGAAGAGCTCTCATAGATGTGCAAAAAGGTGAGTTAGTTTTGAGGTTGAATGATGAGAAGGTAACTTTTAATGTTTTTCATAGTATGAAATATCCTGGATCTTCTGATTGTTATAGGATAGATGCTATTGATGATATTGTTGAGTGTAGTGTGCAGGATACTTTGATTGAAGACCCACTGGAAAAGCTTTTATTTAGCCCAAAGTCCACGGAATCCAGCAGAGAAGAGGTGGAGGAATGTATGAATTTTTTAGAGGGATCAAAGCCACTGCCAAGATCGGTGAATCCGAAGATTGGGGAGCTTGGACATACTCCAAAATCACTTAAACCTTCCATAGAAGAACCCTCATTCCTCGAACTCAAACCACTTCCTCCTCATTTAAAATATTTATTTTTGAAGGAATAACATAAACTGCCAGTAATTGTTTCTTCTTCCTTGACAGGTGATGAGGAAGATAAGCTCTTGAGAGTGCTGAAGGATCACATATATGTCATTGGATGGAGCATAGCTGACATCAAGGGAATAAATCCATCCATGTACATGCACAAAATTTTAATGGAGAAGGAGCACTCTCCCACCACTCAACCTCAAAGGAGACTGAATCTAGCTATGCAAGAGGTCGTCAAAAAGGAGGTAATCAAACTCCTTGATGCAGGTATGATCTTTCCTATATCCGATAGCAAGTGGGTAAGTCCTGTGCATGTTGTTCATAAGAAAGGGGGAATCACTGTTGTTGAAAATGAAAATAACAAATTAATCCCCACTAGAACTGTGACTGGTTGGCGTGTTTGTATTGATTATCGCAAATTGAATGATGCCACAAGAAAAGATCACTTCCCCTTACCTTTTGTTGATCAAATGTTAGAGCGTTTGACAGGTCATGCTTTCTATTGTTTTTTAGATGGTTATTCTGGATATATGCAAATCCCCATAGACCCCGAAGATCAAGATAAGACCACTTTTACTTGTCCCTGTGGTACATTTGCTTATAAAAGAATGCCATTTGGTTTGTGTAATGCTCCCGCTACTTTTCAACGTTGTATGATGTCGATTTTTCATGATATGGTTGAAAAGCATATTGAGGTCTTCATGGATGACTTTTCTGTTTTTGGTTCTTCCTTCGACTCTTGTTTGATTAATTTGTCAAAAGTGCTAAAAAGATGTGAAGAAACGAATCTTGTACTTAACTGGGAGAAATGTCATTTCATGGTAAAGGAAGAAATTGTCCTTGGTCACAAAATTTCTGAAAAAGGTATTGAAGTGGATAGAGCTAAGGTAGAGATCATAGAAAAGCTTCCTCCTCCCACTAATGTCAAAGGAATTCGTAGCTTTATTGGGCATGCAGGTTTTTATAGGCGATTTATCAAGGATTTCTCGAGTATTACTAAGCCTTTAACTAATTTGCTAATGAAAAATGTTCCTTTTGTTTTTTCTGAGGATTGTTTACAAGATTTTCAGGTATTAAAGCAAAAGTTGACCACCACGCCAATCATTGTCGCACCAGATTGGAATCTACCTTTTGAACTCATGTGTGACGCAAGTGATATTGCTTTAGGGGCTGTTTTGGGGCAAAAGAGAGACAAATTCTTGCATGTAATCTGCTATGCAAGCATGACACTTTCAGGAGCTCAATTGAACTACTCCACCACAGAAAAAGAGTTTATGGCTGTTGTTTTTTCTTTGGACAAGTTTCGGCCAAACCTTGTAGGGAGTAAAGTGATAGTCCACACGGATCATTCAGCTTTGAAGTATCTCTTAAACAAGAAGGATGCCAAGCCAAGATTGATAAGATGGATCCTTCTACTGCAAGAATTTGACATAGAGATCGTGGATCGCAAGGGGACTGAAAACCAAGTTGCTGATCATCTATCGAGATTGGAGAAGCCCAAGGAAGGTAAGTATGTAATTAGAGATGAATTCCCTGACGAGAAACTTTATGGCATCTCTAATTTACCATGGTATGCTGATTTTGTCAATTATTTGTCATGCAAATTTATTCCTTCTCATCTTACATATCAGCAGAAAAAGAAGTTCTTTTCAGATTTAAAATATTATCTTTGGGAAGATCCTCTTTTGTTTAGAATTTGTGCAGATGGCATTATTCGTAGGTGTATTCCAGCGGCAGAGGTAAGTTCTATACTTTCTCATTGTCATAGTGGTCCAACTGGAGGACATTTTGGGGCAAGTAAAACGGCCACAAAAATCCTTCAAGCTGGATTCTACTGGCCTACACTGTTCAAGGATGCACACACTTATGTTTTGAATTGCAATGAATGCCAACGTGTTGATAATATTTCAAGGAGACACGAAATGCCATTGACTAATATTTTAGTCTGTGAATTGTTTGATGTGTGGGGAATTGATTTCATGGGGCCATTTCCAGATTCCTTAGGAAATAAATATATTTTGGTGGCTGTGGATTACGTATCCAAGTGGGTGGAAGCAAGTGCTTGTAGAACCAATGACTCTAAGGTTGTGATCCAATTTTTAAAGAAAAATATTTTTGCAAGATTTGGCACACCTAGAGCCATTATTAGCGATGAGGGAAAACGCTTTTGTAATCGTTATTTTGAGTCTCTGTTAACTAAGTATGGGGTCACGCACAAGGTGGCAACACCTTATCATCCTCAAACTAGTGGTCAAGTAGAAGTGTAAAATAGGGAGATTAAGAAAATTCTTGAGAAGACCGTTGGATCTTCGAGGAAGGAATGGGCTAGTAAATTGGATGATGCATTATGGGCATATAGAACAGCATTTAAAACCCCTATAGGAACTTCCCCTTTTCGTTTGGTTTATGGAAAAGCTTGTCACCTCCCTGTTGAACTAGAGCATAGGGCATTATGGGCTACCAAATTTTTGAACTTTGATGTGCAAGCTACAGGTTATCATCGTCTTCTACAACTCAATGAGCTAGAGGAATTTTGTCTTGATGCATATGAGAATGCGAAAATCTACAAGGAAAAGACAAAGAAGTGGCATGATGCAAGGATTGTGCATAGGGAATTTGAGTCTGGACAAAAAGTTCTTCTTTATAACTCTCGTTTGAAACTCATGCCAGGTAAACTTCGTTCCAAATGGTCCGGGCCTTTTACTGTTACTGAAGTTTTTCCCTTTGGTGTTGTAGAAATCCGTGGAGATTCTGGAAATCCCTTTAAGGTGAATGGACATCGACTGAAAATTTTTCATGAAGGAATTGTGGAGCAAGAGGAGCCGAGTACTCCTTTGCACGATCCAACCTAATCTATAAAGGGAGTTGTCTAGCTATAGACAAGAAATTTAGCGCTTGCTGGGAGGCAACCCAGTGATTTATTTTATTTCGTTTCATTTTATTTTTTTTATTTTTTTACTTTTTCATTCTATTAGGTTAATTCTCTGTGATTTTGGTGTGTGTAGGGAATATTGGAATGAAGGAATATGATTTAGATTCTGAAAAAGCTAAACTGTTGAAATAAAAGATTTTCAGCACTGAGGAATTCTACCATCCTCATGTAACAGTCCATGGAATTTAAAGCAACACTGTCAGGGAAGTGTTCTCTTGCTATTCTGCATCCAATTTTTATATTCTTTTTGGATGGCATGACACTGAGGGCAGTGTAAATCTAGAGTGGGGGGGATTTGATTTGTGTTTGTTTCATGTCACCACACTTAGCATGTGCTTCAATGTTTAATCCTCGAGCATGAAATTTTTTATGCTTATTCTTTGAGAAACTGCACTTGTGATTAATGACACACTTATTGACTTTCTAGATTTTTGATCACTCGAGAGATTGAATCACACCTAGAATTGATTGAGATGAGCTGTAGTTGTAGCCGAAGGATTTGAGCACAAACTAGTTTTGTATCATGTTTTGAGACATCATCTATGCACTTTAAGTCATACTTATATGAATTAATTGTGAATTGGCAAGAGGTGTGCTCATAAAAAATTAGAAAAAAAAAGAGAAAGAAAAGAAACAATCTAGAACTTGTCTGATTATCTTTCGAGGCGAAAATACGGAGGAGAATGACTTAGGGATGATTTAGGCGATCTTTGGACCGTTTGAGCCTTTCGAGCCTACCTAATCCATCATTCAAATCCCTAGTATTCCCTTTTGAGCCTAATAAATCGAATGGAGTGTGTCAAAGACATACAATTAGCCACCATTCGTATTCCTTCAAAAGCCCACATCAACTACCCAATTTTAGCTCATACACTATTCCTCTACCTTAATTTTGAGAGAAATAAACTTTTTAGCGCTTTAAAATTTTCAATAACTCTCGTGTGCTGATTGATAAGAAAAATTGGAGGAGTTTGAAAAAAAAAATCATGAAGAATGAGAAAGGAGTTGATGAAAAGATATATATAATTATAAAAGAAAAGGAGGAGGAATAAATGTTGTATGATGTGGTTATGAAAAAACCTAAAAGAGAATGTTGTTGAAGATCGAAAAAAATATGGGGGAATATGAATGAAAGTACAAGGAAGATGAAAAAGTTAGGTGGATGAATGGTGAAATTCCATAAGGAAAGGAAGATAAGAGATGAAGGAGTACGCTGTATGATTAAATTGTTTATTTTCTCTCATTTTGAATATCCCTACCTTTATTGTAGCCGTGAGCCGTGGCCTAACGTTATAAGCTTAAAAAGACCTATTGACCGGGTCATATTCTTCCAACATTTAGTGGAGAAAGATATGAAAGATAAGCTTATGGAGAGTTTCTTTATTTAAAAAAAAATCAGAAAATATGAGCACTCATTGAACTAAAACACATTTGAGGAATATGAGTTTTGACTTCCACACTACACACGTCTCATTATCTTGATCTTTTCTAGTGAATGCTTGAGTTTTTAAGTTGCAACGCACCGAAAGTGAATTTTACGATTTTCAAAGTGTGATCTTTTGATTGAGTGTGACGGAATTTGGTATGTTGAAAAGTGTTGATTGTGTCATTTTTTTTGGTGAATCATTGAATATTCCTCGATTATATTTTTATTCTCTGATTTGCTCGAGGACGAACAAAGGCTTAAGTGTGGGGGGATTGATAAGGCCAAATCTTACAAAGATTTTAGGGATTTGATTTGATAATATTTGCCCTTATCTAGACTTTTTATCCTAATTATGTGCTTAATTTAATTAATAATTGTAGATTTGAAAAAAAAGTGAAAAATGTTTAAATTGATAGAGAATATAAATTTACTAGATTTCAAAGGGAATAAAATATCAGAAAAAAGGAAATTAAATACTCTTATATTCTATTCCTTGATGATATTGAAATCTTGGAAAAATCTATGTAAATCTTTATAAATATCTTATTTACACTTTCTTTACTGGACATGGGCTTAAAAAGGAAATGAAGGAGGAGGTCCATTAAGAAGAATAAAAGGGCAGAAGCGTACAAAAGAAGGGAGGGCTGCCATAACAGAAGGAGAAGGAGACGAAATAACATAACAGCGCGGAAGAAAGAAAAGAAGGGAGGAAGAAGGAAGGCAAAACCAGCGAGGAATTCCTCACACACGCTACAAATCACAGAGAATCTCTTTCCATTCCTTCTTAATCATGTTTTCTCCATTGACTTTAAACTAGAGACTTACACTTTTATTTTAAGTTTATGGAGTAGATTTTTATAGACTAAGGCCATGATAGGGTCGAGACATATTATTTTTTGATGTTTTGAGTTTTATTCAATTAGATTATTTATTTTATTCATTGATTGATGTCGTTTATCACGTGTTCTTTTAATCTGGCCAATTAAATTGAATATTTGTTGGTTAATCTAAAACCGGAAGACGATAGATTAATATTTGCTTCACACATCAATCAACACATGGTTAAATTGACTAGAAATAGTATTCGATTTCAGTGTGCGACTTTAGGTTGAAAAACTGGAATTTCACAGCGATCTAATACGATTAAATCTAATTAAATTCAGTTAGGAATAATTGGACTGTTAGATTTAATTAGGTTTATTAATTCGAGGAATCGTTTAATAAATAATTTTGGGAATTCCGTCGTGAATTAAATAATTAATTTATTGAATATGAATTTGACACGTAGATTATAAATTGTCTCGGTACCGTTGTGCGCCTTAGTCGTTTTTAAATAATTTGAATTTTCGTCTAAATTAATAGTTTGGATTAGTTTTGCTTTAGTTAATTTATTTAAATCGTGTTATTTATTTTTAATTAATTTATCTCCCATCATTTGAATTTTATTAGCCTGAATTAGGAAAAATAATTCATATTCTAGTAATTAAACATCGATCTCTGTGGGTACGATACCTGGACTCATCTCCAAATACTATTACTTGACCTAGTCCGCTTGCTAGATTTATTCCCAACCGAAATCGTCGGTCAGGAAGCTTCGGCCATAGTTGCTCTTGCAAAAGAAATTCTCCGGCTTGATTCCCGACGCTCGTTCTTCGGTTTTCTTGCGAATTAATTACCAGGCACGCTTTGTATCATTCTTTATGCATCATACACGTTTTATACGCTGATGGTTGTGCTCATGCATGAAACTTTTCGATCTAAGCTTGTGTATGAAAGTTCTTTGGTTTTCAAGTGCTTTCTTGCATCCTATAATTGTTGCTCACGTTTTTATTTGTCTTTTGATGTAAAGGGGACTGCCAAGAAGTGCTGAGTGCTGTTAAGGTCGTGATTATGATGTCTAAGGGCTGTGGTTGAGGTGTGTTAAACTCTAGTCAAAGAACGATCAAGAGTAGACGGGATCGAAAGTTTGAGGAGTAGATCGGTTGTTGGGTAGTCACGGCTGTGCAAGGGCATCTCGAGACCTGGAACAGATCATGAGGGGTCTGAATCACGGTCAAGGGAGGGTTCAAACACAGCTAGGACAAGACGGGAAGCCGCTCGAGCGTTGGACGTGGGGGTTGTTCGAGTATGCTTAGTGAAGTGACCATTCGGCTGGTTTTCTGTATGTGCTGGTGCAGCAGCTTTTAGTGACGTTTTGGCTTAGTTTAGAAGGGTCATTAGGGTCCTAATGGTGAACTTTAATGGCTGGACAGGTGGTTGTATAAGAGGGGACCGAAATGTTTAAGATTTGGGGGCCATGTGTTGGAGTATGATCATAGAAAGGGGGACCGAGAGTTTGTTATTTCCTGGAAGTTTCAGCTGTGGGTTTAGGGGCTTGGTTACATTCTTTTAGGACTTATAAGTGTTTGTAAGATATGGTAAAAATTTGGGGAAATTTTGGTTAAGTTTCGAGTCGATTCGGGTTAAAATCGGGACTCCGGTCCAAGTTTTAAAACAATTTGGTTAAGTTATGAAATGAGATCGAGTTTACGTCTAGGAATGCTTATAAATATGTTTTGGGATGTTTTAAGGAGTTTGGTAAGTTTCAGATCAAAATAATGAGTTTTGGTTTTATCCGGGATTTAATCGCCGCACGAAACGTTAATTAAATAATTCATTGAAACACCTAGATTTACATGTGAGGCCCGGGGCCGAAGAGGACGGGGGGTGATCGCCGGTGCCATGAGGTTGCACTGACAATGAGCGGCTCCTGGCAGGCTTCTAGGTGGAGGGAACATGAATGAACCGATCCCACACCGGAATGAGAGGGATTCCGAGACTGTTCAATGTAATGGACTGTACAGTTGAAGAGGGTTTAAAAGATTTGATTTGTACTACTCATATCACGAAGGTGCATCTTCTTTTCGGTAGCTCATCACATAAGAACTACAAAGTTAAGCGTGCTTGACTTGGGGCAATTTTGGGATGAGTGACCTCCTGGGAAGTTTCTCAGGGTGCGTGTGAGTGAGGACATAAGCACGCTGGAAAGACCCGTCTTGATACAGTGAGGACAGTCGTCGAATCTGGGACGTTACAGTTGGTATCAGAGCCAACCTCTCTTAGTACGGTGTGGTTCGGGGACGAACCAAGCGGAAGCTGGTGGGCATGTGAGGCCCGGGGCCGAAGAGGGCGGGGGGTGATCGCCGGTGCCATGAGGTTGCACGGACAATGAGCGGCTCCTGGCAGGCTTCTAGGTGGAGGGAATATAAATGAACCGATCCCACACCGGAATGAGAGGGACTCCGAGACTGTTCAATGTAATGGACTGTAAAGTTGAAGAGGGTTTAAAAGATTTGATTTGTACTACTCATATCACGAATGTGCATCTTCTTTTCGGTAGCTCATCACATAAGAACTCCAAAGTTAAGCGTGCTTGACTTGGGGCAATTTTGGGATGAGTGACCTCCTGGGAAGTTTCTCATGATGCGTGTGAGTGAGGACATAAGCACGCTGGAAAGACCCGTCTTGATACAGTGAGGACAGTCGTCGAATCTGGGACGTTACATATCAAAATCTGAAACATAACCAATATAAAATCGTCAATCAGACTCGTTACTCCACGTCTCAGACTAGACTCAATCCTAGTCTAGGGATCTCGGTTTCCAGACGTTGGTATTCCATATCGAATATCAGTAATAGAAGAAACTCCAATTCTATTCAACATCGATATAACCAAACATCCGGTGTCTTGACCTATCCGTCACAGACTTTGGCACTTTCGCCAAATCACTATCCTGTGACAATGTGCAATGTGCCAGTGACGATTCCATCACTATCTGAAACCTATGTCACAAGATCACTCGTCTAATACTCGTCTAATACATGCTTTCTATAAATCAATAGAACAAGCATATCAATTCAAATCAATGCACACAATAACAATAAGTATGTGATTTAGGGAAACTCAAGTATATCATACTCGAGTCGTTCTCCCGGTACCACATTGACTTATACCTTTCTTTAGTTGCAGTTCTGACAATGTTCAAGTCTGGAATTCGAAGTCTGTCAATACTCAATCTGGCAACGACAATATCAATATACTGCTTAAATCAATACCGAATCTGATCAATCTGAATCTAACTCAAAATCACGGTATAACGGAACAATCTGAATATACCGAGCAATACAAATCAATACATATCAATTCTTGCAACTCACAATCGATAACAACACCAATCTGATATCACATCTCAATCAAATCAACTCTAAAAATAATAACAATTCCCTACGGTATCTGTTCTTCAATCCGATTTCGATTATACGATGTCTAGCATGTCGAGAACACCATATATGATTCATATCCGATTCTGACAGTATCATAATTTCAAATCATATCAAAACTTAAGAAAACTAACGTCCAGTTGTAGCCTGCGTCGATAGGAACACAGTACTGAAGTCGGATTGAAAATCAGATGGGCGGATTTCACAAAATCACCAATCTAAGTGGCAAATGGCTTCGTCTTTGCCTAACACGTCTCGCGCATATGCGCGACCTCATCCGGCGCATATGCGCGAGACCTACTGGTCTCGGCAGTGATCTTCTCGGCACCTCGCGCATATGCGCGCACTTACTCGGCGCATATGCGCGAGGTCCTTCACAACTCTCGGGTACCCTCGTGCACATGCGCGAATCCATGTCGCGCATATGCCGAGGCTCTCTGCCTGCCTTGCGCATATGGCCCCGGCGGGGTCGCGCATATGCGCGAGGGCTTATCCTCGCACATAGATCAATCTTTTTTTCGGCTCTCCCGGTCTGATCCGTTCCGTCTATAATCATATCAATTAATCAATGAATCATTTCAGATTAACAACACCATAAATCTCGGGCATTACATGTGTAATTAGGGATGTTGAAAGAATGCAACTTTTCTTTTTCTATCAGTCCCTACGAATAAATTTTGACTACGGTTTATTGAAATTGCTAGAATATTTCTATATCCTTATCCATATTTTTTAAGTTAAAGAAACATATAAATAAAATACATTATTTTTCTCAAAAATTGGAAATTAAAAGTTATGTACCGAAACTAAAAATTTTCGACTCAATGTATCAAAACCAATGCAATAGAAAGAATATATACTTTTTCCATGATTTTTATTACTACTTTCGTGAATCCTTAGTAGATCATAAATTTAGACATGCCAAACAAATACATCAAATTATGCACAAGGTAAGTCTTTATAGGATACCTCAGCTACCATTTGTTTGAGAACGAGGGCCAAAAGCTCCCAAATATAGCAGCATCCCTCTCTACAAGCATACTCACCTCTCCTTCCTAGAATAGTTAACACCATTCTTCCACCGGATACGATTTCCTCCAAACGGCACCTGAGGAAAGTCGAAAAATCGATTTGAAATTGATTGTAGTATGCGTCGAGCACCTGTTGTGGGCTTGTTCTTGCCATGTACATGTTATCTTTGTTCAGCAATTCCACTTCTTTTGGAATCTGCTAAAAAGGAAACAACTGGAAATTATATTAAGGGATTCTGTCCAGACTTGTTAATACTTAAGTCAGAGACTGAGGATATATGGAAATTATATTATGCGTCGAGCACCTGTTGTGGGCGTGACTCGACGCTCAAGTCAGAGACCGAGGATATATGAGGGAGCAGTTAAGGGTGCTGCTGAAAACAATATAGTGAATAATCAACTGAACGCTCAAACCGGGTATTTATAGGAGAATACCTGGGTCCTTGGTGGGCCTGTCTTCCATTTGGGCTGGGGATGGGCCAAGGGTAGTGGGCTCATCCATGGGGTATCATCAGTCTCCCCCTCCCGAGTCGAACTGAATCGTAGGTTCAAAGTTCGATTAATTGGGTTGTCCTCGATTTATCAGCGACGAAGGCATACCGTGTTAGAGAAATTTACTTGGTTTATCGTCAACGAACTATGTTACCTGCGCGAAAATTACGGGGATCGACCTGCCCAGTCAGGTCGTGGGGGTTTGGGGGCAATGCCCCCAAAAGCTCTTCAGAAATAATCATTCGCAAGGGTGAGGACGTGCAAAAATTTGGAAACAAATCAAATCGTAATCTCCTCCTGAATGGTAAGATTTGGTCTCAACTCCCTTATATATAGAGGTCCTCCCCTACTTCAATTTCACTTCTCCCTAACATACTTTTCTCTTCAATTTCATTTACCAGCTCTCCCCAGCCCACGCCTCACCTGCGCGTTAACCCGAACACAGCTTCCCCCTCGCGTCGCACTAGCCCGCGTCGAGTCACGCCCACACGCCACCCCTGCCTGCCCACACATCGCCCTCGCCTGCCAGCGCCTGCACGTGCCAAGCGCGCCTCATCCCCGCGCTCGATCGCCCAGCCGCACACTCGCCCGGCACGCCTACAAGCGCCCAACGCTCGCCCAGCCGCGCAGACACAAGCGCCCAGCGCCCCTGCCTCACGCTCGCCCGAGCGCCCCGACAGCCACGCTCGCCCGAGCGCCTCGCCCCGCTGCGGGCACCCCCTGCCTCGAGCTCGCCCCGAGCCGCACGCTCGCCTTGCCCCGAGCTCGCCCCGCGCCGCACGCTCGCCCGGCGCGCCCACAAGCGCCCAGCGCTTGCCCAGCCGCGCAGACACAAGCGCCCAGCGCCCCTGCCGCACCCCTGCCTCACACTCGCCCGAGCGCCCCGATAGCCATGCTCGCCCGAGCGCCTCGGCCCGTTGCGCGCACCCCCTGTCCTGAGCTCGCCCCGAGCCGCACGCTCGCCCTGCCTCGAGCTCGCCCCGCGCCGCACGCTTGCCCTGCCACGCTTGCCCTGCCCCGAGCTCGCCCCTTCCGCGCACACACAAGCGCCCAGGGCCCCTGCCGCACGCTCGCCCGAGCGCCCCACAGCCACGCTCACCCAGCTGCGCGCACACCCCTGCCCCGAGCTCGCCCCAAGCCGCACGCTCGCCCTGCCCCGAGCTCGCCTACCACGCTCGCCCTGCCCCGAGCTCGCCTGCCACGCTCGCCCGACGCGCCCTCGCCCCGCACGAGCGTGCACCACACTTGTGCTTGTCACCAGTTCATCCTTGCGGCTTTTTGAGTATTCCTTCACATCTCTTCCGGGTCAGTTCTCTCTTTTTGCTGTTCGATTATCCATAACACTTATGTCTTCTTCCGATTCCGAGTTTAGTTACTCGAGTGGTTCCGAGAGGTCCAGCGGGTCTAGTGAATCTAGTGAGTCTAGCCAGAGTAGGATTTTCCTAGTTGATCCTGACTTTACCCTTGATTCCCATGAAGAGCAAGTCACCACTCATAGCCGTCCTGGTAAAGGAAGTTCGCCATGTGACCCAACAGATGAACATATCTGAAGTGGATAACTTATGGTACGGTCATTTGTCGTCTCATATCCCTCCTGGTAGCGAGTCAAAACTTAGGGCTTTGTGGCACATTCCTCCCTCCAATGAGATCATCATTCCTAGCCCAGAGGACCAGCCCTATTTAGCCCCTAAGGGCTGTTACACCTTCTTTCAGCACCACCTTGATGCCGGTCTCCGTTTTCTCTTGTGTGATTTCTTCCAAGAATTGAGTAAGTACTATCAGGTGCACCTAGGTCTGCTTACCCCCAATGCTCTCCGCTTGATAAGTTGTTTTGCTTTGCTATTCCGGGCCCTAAACCTCCCTTTGAATTGCACCACTTTCTCCTACTTCTTTGTCCTGTTCAGATCAAAAGAAGGACCATTTTATGTGACTTCTAGGTCTAGCCATAAGCTTTTCGAGGGGGCTCCCAGTCATGTTAAGGACTGGAAAAAATACTTCTTCATCCAGCCACCCGAAAAATTGACTTTGTTATATCTATTGGCACCCTACTTTCACCAAGCCTGAGTTTTCCAAGGGTTACAAGAAGGACAATGAGTATCTGAAGATAATGAGTGTACTAGGAGATCAATGCTTTAGCATTCCCCAACTACTATCTGAAGATCTCATGTGTCATGCCGGGTTAACTCCCGCAAAAATTAAGCTAAAAGAGGATGGCGGTAGATATTAGCATCTCTTCACCCTTTTTGTTTCTCTTTGGCTTATTGTATTCTTTGATAATATTCTCATTCGGTTCATTGTTTTTATTTGCAGGTGTTAGAATCATGAATGTCGCACTGCTTCGTGAGATTGCGAAAAAAAAAGTTGGGAGTTCATCATCTGCCCCACAGAAGTCAGTCGTTCCAGCAGTCACGACGGGCACAAGGGGAGATTGCAATGCTGCTGAGAAGAAGAAAACAGGTTCTGGCTCCACTACTGCGAAGAGGCCTGCTAGCTCCCCTACTGCTGCGAAGAAGAAGGCAGGCTCATCCTCCTCCGCCCCAAAGCGAGCCTCCTCTCCACCTCCTCCGCCTGGTAGGAAGAAGGCGTCCATTGATCCTAGCCCGTCAATCTCGCATTCTGATAAGCGCAAGATTTTTGAGATCTCAGTCGTGTCGGTCTCTTCTCCAGAAGGGTCAGGGTCGGATGAGGGGCCTCCCCCTGAATCGGGGGTACATCCTCTATACACATCAGATACGGCCATCGTGGGGCGGGGTCCTACTCGGCTAGCTCAGAAGATAATGTATCAGATTCCTTCCGACGCGGATGCAGCGTTCATGAATTCATTGGGGTGGTCAGACCTCACTCGCCGGACACGCAGCTCTTCTACTAGGCGAGGCCTTAGTAGGGAAATAAAAATTCAACACCCACATCCTCTAACTCCTCTGCTAGGTGATACATTAGCAGGAAAACAAAAATTCCACATCACCACCCTCTAACTCCTCTGCTAGGTGATACCTTAGCAGGAAAATAAAAATTCAACATCCCAACCCTCTAACTCCTCTGCGATGTGATACCTTAGCAGGAAAATAAAAATTCAACACTCTCACCCTCTAACTCCTCTGACAGGTGATACCTTAGCAGGAAAATAAAAATTCAACATCCACATCCTCTAACTCCTCTGCTAGGTAATACCTCAGCAGGAAAATAAAAATTCAACACTCCCACCCTCGAAATCCTCTGCTAGGTAATACCTTAGCAGGAAAATAGAAATTCAACACTTCCGCCCTCTAACTCCTCTGCTAGGTGATACCTTAGTAAGAAAATAAAAATTCAACACTCCCACCCTCTAACTCCTCTGCTAAGTGATACCTTAGCAGGAAAATAGAAATTCAACACTTCCGCCCTCTAACTCCTCTACTAGGTGATACCTTAGCAGGAAGATTTAATTTCTCTCGCTGCTCCTCTACTAGGCGATGCCTTAGTAAGAAAATAAAATTTCTCCGCGTCCCAACTCTGCTCCTCTACTAGGCGATGCCTTAGTAGGAAAATAAAATTTCTCCCCGCCCCCACTCTGCTCCTCTACGAGGCACAGCCTAAGTAGGAAAATAAAATTTTTTTCTCTTCTTCCAAACTCTGCTCCTCTACTAGGTGATGATTTAGTAGGAAAATAAAATTTCTCCCCACCCCCACTCTGCTCCTCTACTAGGCACAGCCTAAGTAGGAAAATAAAATTTCTCCCCGCCCCCACTCTGCTCCTCTACTAGACACAGCCTAAGTAGGAAAATAAAATTTTTTTCTCTTCTTCCAATACAACAACATTCATAAATTAAAAAGAACATAATTTTATTGAATTCCAAATGATTACATAGGAAAATTCGAAATGAAATACATCAGCAATCAAATCAAGGATAATATTTTCTAAGATGATAAGCGTTCTAGGGCCTCTTCAATGCCTTGCCTTGCGCATTCTCCAAATAATAGGCTCCAGAGCTCAGCCTTTCAATAACTTTGAAGGGACCCTCCCACTTTGGGTCCAATTTTCCTCTCTACTCTTTTTTCACCTTCCTCAGGACCAAGTCACCTACCTGGAAGTTTCTTTGAATGACCCTTCGATTGTAAGACTGTGCAATGCAATTTTTATAAGCTTCCATATGAATGCTGGCAGCCTCTCTTTTTTCTTCCAGAAGATCAAGGTCAGTGGCGCGTCTTGCATCGTTGTCCTCGTCGTAAAATATTATCCTTGCTGACTCCAGCCCAATCTCAGCCGGGAGCACTGCCTCATTACCGTAGACCAAACTGAAAGGAATTTCTTTGGTTCCTTACCTCGGAGTGGTTCGTTATGCCCATAAGACACTTGGTAGCTCATCCACCCAATTGCCCTTAGCTTTGCCAAGTCGAACCTTTAGACCCTGCACCAGTGTCCGATTAGTTACCTCTACCTGACCATTACTCTGTGGGTAAGCTACATAGGTAAAGACTTGTTGGATCTTCATCTCTTTACACCAAGCTTGGATCCTGGCCCCTTGGAACTGTCTCCCATTATCGGATATCAGTTTCCTAGGTACTCCGTATCTGTATACTATACTCTTCCACAAGAACTCCAGGACGTCATTCTCAGTGATTCTGGCTAGAGGCTCTGCTTCCACCTATTTTGAAAAATAGTCAACTGCTACCAATAGAAACTTCTTCTGAGCAGGAGCTATAGGAAAAGGCCCCACAATATCTATTCCCCACTGGTAAAAAAGGACAGGCAGCCGTTACAGCCTTCATTGCCGCGGCCGGTCGGTGATGTAACCGGGCATGGCGTTGACAACTATCACAAGACATGACTAACTCTTGAGCATCACGCAGCACGGAGGGCCAAGAATAACCGGCGAGCAGCACCTTCCTTGCCAACGCATAAGCCCCTAAATGATTTCCTTAACATCCCTCGTTAACTTCTCGGAGCACATAATCAGCCTCTTGATAACTCAAGCACCGAAGAAGCGGCCCTGCAAAAGACGTTCTATATAAAACTTCTCCGATCATCACATAACGCAAACACTGGGTCTTCAACTTACGAGCTTTGCGAGGGTTATCAGGAAGCTTTCCCTCTTTCAAGTAATCAACTATGCCAGTCCTCCAATCCTCCTCCTCCTGTTCAACTGCGGGTGAACTCGTGTGAGGTGTGAGTTCAACTTGAAATACCACATTTCTAGTCTTCCAACTTCCCATTGTTCCAGCCATTTTGGCTAGAGTGTCTGCCTTTTCATTTTATTTCCTGGGAATCTGTTCAAATGTAATCTCTGCGAATTTCTCTCTGACTCTGTCCACTTCTCGAGCATACTCAATAAGCTTCTCATCTTTCACATCATACATCCCCTTCATCTGTTGTGCTACCAACTTTGAGTCAGAAAAAATAAGTACCCGGGTAGCTCTCACATTTCTGGATGCTCGCAGTCCTGCCAACACAGCCTCATACTCTGCCTCATTGTTGGATGCTCGAAAATCCAATCTCACAGCCAACTTCACTTCCTCTCCAGCCGGTGAAATCAATACTACTCCCACCCCACTTCCATCCTTCGACGAGGAACCATCCACATACACCTTCCAAGGGTCTTCATTCTCCTGTGCATGGTCTCATCCAAAAAATCGGCTAAGGCTTGTGCTTTGATAGCTGTTCTAGGCTCATACTGGATGTCATACTCTCCCAGCTCAGTAGTCCATTTTACCAAACGGCCAGACATATCGGAATGAGTGAGGATTCTGCCCAATGGACTGTTAGTTAGCACCACAATTGGATGAGATAGGAAGTAGGGCCTCAAGCGCCTCGCTGTCATCACCAAAGCCAAAGCCAATTTTTCCAACCCTGAATACCTGATTTATGCCCCTTTGAGTGCATGCGAAACGTAGTAAACCGGCTACTGAACTGATCCTACTGACTTGACTAGGACCGAGCTCACAGCTCCTTCAGTGACAGATAAATATACCCACAAAGGCTCACCTGCTGCCGGTTTGGCCAGGACAGGAAGCTCAGCAAGATACTCCTTCAACTCGGTAAAATCCTTCTCGCAATCCGGACCCCATTCAAATTTTTTCGCCTTGCGCAAGGTCCGGAAGAATGGTAAACTTCTGAGAGCGGACCTCGAGATAAAACGTGCCAGAGCAGCAATCCTCCCTGTCAACTGTTGAACATCTTTGGGTCCCCGAGGAGAGACCATATCTTGGATAGCTTGGACTTTCTCGGGGTTGGCCTCGATCCCTCTTTCCGTCACCATATAACCCAAAAACTTTCCACTCCTCACCCCGAAGATACACTTCTGAGGATTCAACTTTAGCCCGTAGGATTTGAGGGTCGCAAAGGTTTCCACCAAATCAGGTACAAGCTGGGATGAGTCTTTTGATTTTACCATGATGTCGTCCACATACACTTCGACATTCCTTCCCATCTGCTCAGAAAATACCCTATCCATCAGTCTCTGATACGTGGCTCCGACATTTTTGAGTCCGAAGGGCATGACCACGTAGCATAAAGTTCCTTCAGAGATAATGAAACTCACTTTATTTTGGTCCTCCACGGCCAAAAGGATTTGGTGGTATCCCTGATAAGCATCCAACATACACAAATATTGATGTCCCGCTGTGGTGTCCACCAATTGATCTATCCGAGGCAGAGGATAACAATATTTAGGGCATGCTTTATTGAGGTCTCTGAAATCCACACACATCCTCCATTTCCCTGAACTTTTCGGAACAAGAACGACATTCGAGAGCCAAGTAGGAAACTGCACCTCTCGAATGTGCCCAGCATTGAGCAACTCCCTCACTTCTTTTTTTATAACTATATCTTTCTCAGGCCCGAAATGTCTCTTCTTCTGCTTTACGGGACGAGAATTCGGTAAGATGTTCAATCGGTGCTCTGCTACATCTGGGCTCGTCCCTGTGACCTCTTGGGCTGACCAAGCGAATCCGCTGAGATTAGCTTGTAAACAAATAATGAGTTCCTCCCTGACTTTTGGGTCAACGTCAGGGGCTATTCTGAGGGTCTTTTCATCGGGCCCCAATGTCACAATCTCCGGCTTTTCATCCATCACCTCATGAACCTCCCTCACTACAACGGGCAACCCGCTTCGCCCTCTTCTAATCATATTGACCTCCACACGAGCCCTCTTCTTTCACTATTCCTTCATAACATCGTCATGCAACTTTCTGGTCTCCACATAAGACTCCCACCTTCTTTCCCACAGCAAATTTCAACTTCTGATGATACGTGGAAGCTACGGCCCTGAAATCCTTTAAGACTGACCGCCCCAGGATTCCATTATACGATGAGGGGGTATCCACCACGGTAAATGTTATTATCTTTGTTACCCGCCGAGAGTCACGTCCCAAAGATAGGGGAAGAGTAATCTGACCCAGCGACGGAATGGCATGGCCCGCGAACCCATATAGAGGAGTGGAGACTGGATCAAACTCGAATCATTCTACCTTCATCTGATCCAACGTGCTCTTAAACAATATATTTACAGAGCTCCCATTATCAATGAAGATCCTTGCCACATCCTAATTGGCAATGGTGGCCGTCACCACCAAGGCATCGTTATGAGGAGCCACGATGCCTCGAAGGTCTTCCAGCCCGAAGCTGATGACAGGATCTTGGGGTAAGTCTGCACCCCTGGATATCTCAAAATTCTCCAACCTCCTTCCGTGCGCTTTCCGGGCTCGCCCAGAGTCTTCATCAGTAGCACCCCCTGGGATCATGTGAATCATTCCTCTCGTGTGGTGGTTATCTTCATCTGCTCTTCTCCTCGGTTCGACAGGTTCCCGAGGAGCATCCTGACCCCGCCCTTCTCTTCTCGACTCTCCGACCCTCTGTTTGATCCAAGGAGGACCTCGACCCCGCCTAGGAGACGGGCGAGGTTTTGGTCGATCCCCGGATGAGGATCTCTCTCATCTGTCCATCGGAGGCATCCTAACTCCGCCCTCCGCTCTCTGCGACTTCTCCCACCTTCCCTCTGGCTCCCTTACCTCCATCACTTTATCACGATTCCTATTGAGAGGAACATGTGACGAGAATTGTCCTCTACTTCTAGTTCTGTTGTCCTCTCTTTCCCCCGCACCCCTCTTCCTTCCCCCTTTCTCCACTCCATCAACTCTACTTCCTTCGGGCCGGTTCTCCATCCTTCTGTACCGTTGGACATCCTCCAAGTTTACATACTTCTCAGCTCGAGCCAACAGATCATCATAGTTCGACGGAGGCTTCTTGACCAGCGACTTAAAAAACTCCCCTCCTCTCAGGCCTTGGGTAAAGGCACTTATCATGATGTCCGAGGTAGCCGCTGGTATCTCCAGCGCTGCATTGTTAAAACGCTGGACAAATTCTCGCAAAGTCTCAGACTCTTGCTGTTTCATCACGAACATGCTCAAATAATTTTTCTGATGTCTCTTGCTACTGGCGAACCGGTGCAAGAAAGCGAATGAAAAGTCCTCAAAAGAACATATGTAGTTAGGCTGCAAGGTGTTAAACCACTGCTGGGCTGACCTCACCAACGTGCCCAAGAACACCCGGCATTTCACTCCATCTGTATACTGATGCAACAAAGCCGCATTCTCAAATCTCCCCAAATGCTCTTCAAGGTCGGAATGTCCATCATATTCTCCAACATTCGGTTGTCAGAAACTCGGGGGAAGTCCTTCTTCAAGAATGGCAAGCGAAAAAGGACTTCCTTTCTTGGGGGCCGGCGCTCTGCTTCCTACCTGCTCCCTCAACCTCCGTATCTCCTTCCACATCTCCCCCATCTCACTAATCTACCCACTTTGGAGGGGATGCGTCTCTTCAACCCTGCTCTGGTGGACTTCAACATTTTCCTCTCGCTCCTGGCGAGTGGCTGCTCTTCAACAAACGTAGATTCTTGGTTCCTCTTCATAGCCTCATCCACGGTCCGAGTGATAAACTGGCCCAACTGCTCCAGGGTCAAGTTCCCCACATTTTCATTAGGACGGGGTTGCTCGACCCTGTTCTCTTGACGAGATTGTTCTGTTCTCGCCTCCTGATGGGGTTGTTCCTGCCTTGCCTCAGCATGAGACTGTTCGGGCCCCCTCTGGGGACGCGATGATGCTGAGGTAGCTCTTCTACTCCCTCTCTTTCCTACCATCTCTATGTCTCAACTCAAATTTTCCCACAGACGGCACCAAGTGATACTCACGGGAAATTTAGGGTCCGATTCCAGCAAGTGTCACTAGTCCAGATGCAGGTTTGAAATTACCCTGAGCCTGAAATCACAAATAAGATCGTTAGGAGGGGGCCAGGAGGGTGTCCTGGCGTAACCCCTCCGACGCTCAAGTCAGAGACTGAGGATATATGGAGGAGCAGTTAAGGGTGCTGCTGAAAACAATATAATGAATAATCAACTGAACGCTCAAACCTGGTATTTATAGGAGAATACCTGGGTCCTTGGTGGGCATGTCTTCCATTTGGGCTGGAGATGGGCCAAGGGTAGTGGGCCCATCCATGAAGTATCAATATATATATTGAACATGTATTGAGTACATCAATGCAGTAGCCAATTTTCAATACATAAAAATATAATGTTAATAATAATTGTAATAATTTATTAAATCTATAAAAATCTTGGTTTAAGCATGAATTTACATGACAAAAAAACTCTTGTGAGACCGTCTCATGATTCAACTTCGTGAGACAAATTTCTGACCAAATCGATCTATGAAAAATATTATATTTCTACGTCCAAAATATTTTTTTACTGTACATTTCATTTTTTTGTTAGTTATGAGAAAGGTGTTTTAAATATAGTGCTCGTTCTTTGGAAATTATTATGAAATATTGAAAAATCTTGTATCATATATCTTCTAATTTTTAAGTAATTTCTTTTTGATAAATAACTTCTATTTTTAATTTTCATTGTATCATATATAACTTATTTTCAGAATCTAATTTTCTTAAAAATATTTATCAAATTACATAGTAAGTATGACTATTCATATGATGTTGTAAACAACCATGCAAATATTACATGTATATTTAATGATTAATTATTTGGAAAGTAAAATTTCGTCCCCCCTCCCCTGAAAAAATTCTCTATCTCCGTCCTTGCCAAGGGTAACATTTTTTAACTCAATATCAGCATAGCATCAGAAATATATGTAAAATATGTCTTCAATATAAGTAAACCATGGATTTTTGTTTGGGGTTTACATGTCATTATGTTGAATTTACTGGATGATCTAGCGTTATATGAAAGACAAATGTTGCAACGACACGAAAACCAAAATCCAATTACAGCTTTTTGTATGGTATTAATGGTGGAAAACGAGAGGTTATCACGAGATTAATGCATAGTTTGATACACATAATAAGATAAATATGTGATATATAATATAAGGATAAGTTAATGATAAGTAAGATGTAGAATATTATATTTAATATTTGGTATGATTTTAATAAGAGTTATTAAATTTACATATTAGATTGTAATGACAAAATTGATCTTGTCATAATAAATTTTATAATTTCAAAGTTGTTGCTTGAGTTCATATTTTGTATCCGTTCATTCGCCGATAGTGCTTGCATGATTTATTTATTTTTACCTAATTTTATATATTATATAATATGATAATTGAGCCATTGATTTTGTGAGTCAAGTCAAATATCAATTTTTAAGGTTAATCGAGTGATACTAATAATTTTATTGAGATTTATAAAAATTATTTATATAATTATCTCGAATTCATTTATATAATTATCATATTATATAATATATAAAAATAAATAAAAATATTTATTTGATTTTAATTTCTACCTACTAGCATAGATTTATAAAAATAATTTATAAAATGAGGGTAATTAAGTTATTTGTAGTGTATTTTATCATTAAATTAAAATAATCACACCTAATAGAATGGACATTTTATCCTTCTAAAAAATTATTTATCAAGAATAGCATGTGTTTTTTAAAAAGGTATCAAACATGGGATAAAGATGATTATTTATCAATCCTTCCTTTATCCCATGTACCAAACTATGCCTAAGTAGACAAATCATCAACCCAATGTTGTTTTTCATTACAGATATAGATCAGATCGACATTTCTCACTGTATCACAGAAGACTTATTCGATATCGGACTAACGATTAACTGGGTAGATTGCTGTTGCAACGACATCATCAACAACATGACCATCGGCACACCAATATCCTCCGAGCAACAACCATCATCGGCAGCAATGAAAACACTAGAATATTCGTATGTTCAGCAAGAATAAAAGTAACATTATATCGATCGAAAAAAACCCAGAAAGAGTGTAAGTGAGGTGACCAACTGGCATCATGAACTTGGGGGGGAGGACAGCATATGTCGTGTGATATTTTGGATTTCTTCCATCCTATGTTGTTTTAATATATTTATGTTGTTTTATATGAAAAATCAGATGCCGTTCATTGGAAGTCATTGAATCGGTCCTTAGATTAGGATCGAATCAACATGTATTAGGATTATTTGGCCAAGTTAGTGTAACATGATTGGTAGGTGTGAATAAGAAGTGCAAGTTTTTTTTTTTTTTTTTTTTTTTTAAAGACATGATTTTTAAAAGAAACGCTATTTATAAAATCAGATGTTCTATTTTTTAAAAATACTAAAAAGAATCATTATTGAACCAAATTTTTTTGAAAATATTTTAAAAATTATTTTTTTGATAATTTTTAATATTTATATGAGTTGTTGGGGGTGGATAATCAATCTTTTATTTTTTCTATTCAGATGTTCTATTTGTATTTTTGATATTTTATATTCTTTTTGTTATTTTGATTTTTTATTTTTATTAATTTCAATATTAGTTTGCTATATTTTTTATTACAAAATATGATCCTACCGTGTGTAATAATAATATCACATTAATTTATGGAGTGAGTCTCATCGGAGACCGTCTCACGGATCGTAATCTGTGAGACGGGTCAACCTTACTCATATTCACAATAAAAAATAATACTCTTAGCATAAAAATCAATAATTTTTCATGGATGATCCAAATAAGATATCTGTCTCACAAATACGATCCGTAAAACCGTCTCAAACAACATTTTATCTAATTTATGTCAGTCATTGGTCACGATTTTCTTGATTTTTGATATTTTATATATATATATATATATATATATATCACTACCAATCATGCTACGCTGACTTGGCAAACAAAAAAGGCTAAAAATCATACGCTACCGTAGGAGGTTGGCACACTCTTCTTTGTGCTCTCCCACACGCTATAACTCCTTCCCAGTTCCTTTCTCCCTCTTTCTCTTCAAACAACGAAAAAAGGAAAAGAGAGAGGCGCGAGAAAGAAAGGGCTGAAACCGTGGTGTTGTTTCTTGTTTGATCCGCCCAGATCTCCGTTCGGGATACACAAGGTGAGGAACGATGGCTGTTGTTTGGTTTTATTCCTTTTTTTTTTGTTTTACAGAAATGATTGTATCTCTGCCTGGTCTAAAATTTCTGGCTGAAGTGGTGGATTGGGGCAGCACACCACACACAATTGAATTCATTCAATGGATTTCTACATTATTTGCGAAAATAAAAATTTGGGGCTGTTTTGTTGGCCAATTTGAATTCATTGACTGGGATGGCTCGAATTCTGCATTTAATTTACGACGAATTTATATTCATCTCTTGAGCGTATAATGATGATGATTATTATGTATTTTATTACTTGAATAAATAGATTGATGAGAATGGATAGTTCACTGGATTGTGCTAGTGCTATTTAGAATTTGAAGGTTTAGGAGGCTAGTTCAGTGAAACTTTGGATAGTCTTTGTTTCTATCGATTACATTTTGGTTTGAGCTGTTGAATATATTTTTGAGTGGCGTAAGTTCTCAGAAACGAAATCAGCTCGATAATTCTTTGGTAACATGGTGAGGTTTAAGTTGAATTTAGCAATGGAATGGGATTTCGGCTTCTTGACAGAAATTTTGTGCTGCCGTTTTAGCTGGTTCTGGAATATGTCATAGCTTAAGAAATTCAGTGGAGAATACTGCGTTCAAGTTTAATGAAATATGAAGAAGTGAAAAAAAATGGAACTGATTTGGAGTTATATGCTATTTGTTGTGAGTTTTTGAACTTTGCTGCTCTGTTTTGCATACTAGGTCTGCGGCCCATTTTAAGCATGGAATATGACCAAAACACTTAAAAGTGTTGAAAATGTTCTCCGCTGAGTTAGTGTTATGATCCAATTGTGGTCGAGTATTAAGGTAGTTATAGATAAAATAACGAAGAGTGGTGAAGTTGAAATTGAATAGAATTCACGTCAAAATGTCAATTTGTTTAGTATTATAGTTTTGAACCTCTTGAGCTAATTTTTAGCAACAAAACGAGATTCGATATACTTTATAAATGAATTAGTAAGGTATAAAGTGAGCTTTAGAGATTCACACGTATCTGAAAATGATGTTATTGATCATTTAATGGTGTAAGGAGACTGGTTGTAGTAGAGTTCTAATGTCGTTAAGGTTCATGCAACATCAGGCTTTGAGTGAGGAACTGCCTGCCTCTGAACGGAGAGCTGAAGAAGAGCATGCCGCGTATAACGCTTTCAAGCTGGTTAGTGCATGGAAATTCATCTGCTCTTCTTCCTTGTATGTGTTTCTTCTGCATTCATTTTTGTGCTCTGACTTCTTTCTCATTGCTTCCAAATATCAGTTGCCTTGTATTATCTTTGAAATATTGATTTTCAATAATTATTTAGACTGCTAGTAAAAGAGAATTTGAATCGGAACAGAAAGCAATTGAGGCATCCACGGCATTTGCTAGAATCCAGGTAAAAATGGACTAATGAATATTAGCTATAGTCATTATAAAGTAAAATCTTTATGATTTAATACTCGATAAAATAATCATCTATCTGATTTCTTTATCCAGACTTTGGCCAAAATACTAAATTAATAAGAAAATAAATTTTCAGAAAACCCTTGTATAAAACTATGGTCTCGTAAATATTATAAATTAATAATTTTATAAAATTATAAAACACAACTAGGACAATTTAGTAAAAATATGATTATATTGTTGTTTTTTTAATCAAATTTAACTTTATTATTGTTTTTGTTTTTACTGTGAATTTGATTTGATTTGTCAATGCAATGAATATTATTTAATTATTAAAAACAATGAATATCACTTATTTATTTTTATAAATATATATTATAATCAATTTTTTATATATTCATTCAGAGAATACGATGCATGTATCGGTGAAATTTAATGACTTTTTATGTGATTAAATTTATGTTCGTTGAATAAAAAACATTTTAAAATAATAAATTATTAATTTATCGATTAATTAATATAATTAATAATTCTCTGAATCAATGAAATTTTATGGTCTTAATATTATTAATTTATAGAAATTTTTCTGTAACCTATTAAAAGGAGAGTGAATAGTCAAGATAAATCATTTTTAATTAAAAATAGAATTTCCACACATGATGATAATGCTAGATATGACCCCAACTGTCATTGAAGTTTAAACCATGGTTTTTAAAATATCATGTTTTGGTCGTCTTTTCCGTTTTGGTTTCCATTACGAAAAACTAGACCAGGTACAATGTACTCGCGTCCTGCCCTGACTTTACCAAAAAAAAAAAAAGCAAGTGGGTGTCTTAGAATTTGTGATTTGCCACGACGTCTATTTTGGAGGGAAGAAAAAGAAAGAAAGAAAGACAGAGGAGATTGAACAACTAAATCAGATACCCAATTGTCAGAAATATTGAAAAAATTCGTAATTGGAGGGAAGAAAAAGAAAGAAAGACAGAGAGGAGATTGAACAATCAACAACTAATAAAACTTTCTGGAATATTTACCACATTTTCAAAATTTTCTGTCTAATAACGAATTTTTTCAGTATTTCTGACAATTGAGTGTCTGATTTTACCCTTTATAAATACCGTTTCTTTTAAAAAATAAAAATATTTTTTAAAACAATTTACTTGACTTTTTATTCCCACGCATTATTTGGCCAAAGAATCCAAATACGGTACGCTAGGCCCCAAAGGAAGATGACAGACACACTTCTTGTTCTACACTCCATAACTCGTAATCACAAAATATACTGCCTTTCTTTTCCTCTGTCTCACCTAACTGTACACAAACAGACGAAAGAAGAAAAGAGAGACGCAAAAAAAGTATATTCCATGGGGCAGCAGGACTTCCAGGCTTCGCTTCTGAATCACAGCAGAAATAGGAACAACTCAGCTTTATGTGTCGTTCTTGTTCTTTTAGCCATAGCATGTGAGTTCTTTTTTCTTTCATTTTTTCCCTTGAAATTAGATCGATACGATGTAATTCTTATTCTTGTTGAATAAACGATAAGTTGACTGAGTAATATTCTAATGTTTCACCCGTCAGTCATTGAATTTTAGTTATGAGATAAACGCATGCTATTTATCCTTTGTCTTACAGCTGAGACCAATTATTTGATCTACATGAGCAAAATTGTGTTGAATGCTGGTTCTTGTATGTATTTATTTCTTCTACGTGCAATTTGGAAAAAAAGCAGGGGATGAGGCCCATTAATCTAGATCATAGTCAGATGAATTACCAAGTTGATTTGCTGTATATTCGATTCCAGGCATTGCTCTTAGAGGAGAGTTGAGCCTTTGGTCTGGAAAAGATGATCGCAAGTTGAATGGGAGACTGCAGTTCAACAAAAGTGACGTCTTTGAGTCTCAGCTAGCAGTCGTCGCTGCTGATGATGGTCGTTGCTCGGAAATTGGTGTGTCGATGCTCGAAAAAGGTGGTCATGCGGTCGATGCTGCTGTTGCAACAGCAATCTGCCTTGGAGTTGTTAGTCCAATGTCTAGTGGAATCGGAGGCGGCGGTTTTATGGTTGTTCGATCCTCGTCATCATCTGGTGCCCTTGCAATTGACATGAGAGAAACTGCTCCAGAAGCTGCCTCACAGGTAGGGGTCTAATGTGCTGCTGACCCAGCACGTGATTATTCATAAGCTTATGAATTGAAATTTTAATGGTAATTATTATCTGTTATGCATGGAATATATATAGTATATTTTATATCAATTAAATGCTAAAAGAATGAAAAATTAAATCAAATTTGTCACCGTTTGTGAATTTTTTTTTATTTAACGTTCTATTTCATAACATAATGTGTGATGCCATTATTTTCCCAGTATTTTCAATCAAATCAACTATAAACTAGCACAATGAGCGCCTCAAGTTCGAGATCTAAATTTTATTAGCACACATATGACGTTGAAAATTTTCTAAAGCTCTGACTAGTTTGAACCCCTCCCCCTTCACTGGTTCTGTTTTTCCTTATTTTCTACATTACGAAAAGTTGACGACTATAAAGAAAGTTATTTTAGTACATCTTTAATGGGAACTACTGTGAATTGGTATATAGTGTGTAAGGTTTCATCCATGGCAGCTTGATACTGATGACTTTCATTTACATTGCATAGGACATGTATGAGAACAATGCAGTAGCAAAGTATCAAGGAGCTCTGTCCATGGGTGTTCCCGGCGAGTTAGCAGGGCTTCACGTAGCTTGGTTGAAATTTGGCCGGTTGCCTTGGAGGATTTTGTTCGAACCTGCGATTAAACTTGCGAGAAATGGGTTTACAGTTGGACCATACCTTGGTGCAAGCATTGCTAAAAATGTGGACAAGATAATGGTTGATCCTGGCTTACGAAAAGTCTATGCACCAAGTGGTGAACTATTAAAAGTTGGCCAAATCTGCTACAATGTAGAGCTTGGTAACAGCTTAGAGGCAATAGCCAAACAAGGGCCCAAGGTTTTCTATAACGGAACGGTTGGTGAACAATTGATTGAAGATGTGAGGAATGCTGGTGGGATTTTGACGATGGAAGACTTGAGAAACTACCAAGTAAATGTCATTGATGCGGTGGCTGTAAATGTTATGGGATACAAGATATTTGGAATGGCTCCTCCATCGAGTGGAACAGTTGGCCTTTCTTTGGTGGGTGTTATGCTCTATTTGAACCTTATAACTGGATCTGAAGATGTCTATATTTGATTACTATTTGATGATTGATGAATTATAGGTTCTGTATATCTTAGATAGTTATGGAACTCGTCGAGATGCTATGAAGGGTGCTCTGGGCTTGCATCGTCTTATTGAAGCATTGAAACACATGTTTGCTATTCGAATGAATCTTGGAGATCCCAAATTTGTCAGTATCGGTGATATCGTGTCCGACATGCTTTCTCCTTCTTTCGCAAAGATAATTAAAGAAAAGATATTGGACAATACCACATTCCCTCCTGAGTATTATATGCACAGGTTTTTCCTTTTTGCATCCTCCACTCAATCGGACATCATTTTTTTGATATTAAAATGATTCTAAAATTATTTGTTACTTTAGGTGGAGCCAACTCAGGGATCATGGAACAAGCCACTTCTGTGTGGTGGATTCAGATCGAAATGCCGTGTCCATGACCACCACAGTGAATTATGCATTTGGAGGCGGTGTGCTCTCTCCTCGTACTGGCATCATTTTCAACAATGAAATGGATGATTTCTCTATACCGACTGACATATCCCCTGACAAGCTGCCTCCGGCTCCAACTAATTTTATTGCACCAAACAAGAGGCCCTTATCTTCCATGACACCCATCATTGTCCTCAAGGTAAGGTGTATTAGACCATGTTTTCGAACTATTTTTCAGCCATGATCAGGAGTGGACCCAAAAATTTGTTGTTGGTTGATTTTATGTAATTTAGCTGCTTGAAATTAGTACTTTCACCAAATAAATTTTCAAATTTTGGCAATTCATGGTAGATTTTGTATGTAAGATTAGATGAAGCACTTTAATGTGATGAGACTCTGTTGTATGTGCTAATGCCATTTATTCCTAAACATTTATAGGATGATCAGTTGGTAGGGGTCCTTGGCGGCAGCGGTGGCTTGGACATAATACCTGCAGTTGTGCAGGTTTTCATCAACCATTTTATCTTAGGAATGGAACCTTTAGCGGCTGTGCAGAGTGCAAGAGTTTACCACAGGGTACCGCCGTATTCCAAATTTTAATCCTAAATTTTAGGAAGCATTTATCAAATTAAGAATTTAGTTAAATATTTTTCATCCAGCTGATTCCAAACATAGTGTCTTACGAGAATTGGACCGTTGTGGATGGCGAACACATCGAACTTTCTGAAGAGAACAAGCATTTCTTGAGAGACAGAGGTCATCAACTGAAGGCAAAAACAGGAGGGGCAATCTGTCAGCTTGTGGTTCAAAATCTAAACAAAACAGCGAACTCGGGTCGGAAAATGAGAAGCGACAATGTCATTCGTGGAGTACTAACGGCTGTCAGTGATCCAAGGAAAGGTGGATGGCCTGCAGGGATCTGATCCATGCTCCCATGAAATGCAGTATTTTTATTGTTTAATTCATAAGAGTGTTGCAATAATTGTGTTTTCTTTGTAAATATCATTAAATTTCCTGCGAGTGGGAGTAATATTTATGTAGCATGGGCTTAAGAATTGGTTATATATTTTTGTTTTTCATGAACATGAGTGTATAGCTCTTGGTGGCGCATATGATCGTAACTTTGTAATATATTCTTGGAACCATGATCCTAAATCGAGAATCAGATATGGTTTTCATATTGTGTAGATGATTTTTGGTTTCGTTTATGTTATTTTAGCTTCTGTTTATTGGAGAAATAAATGTTTTATTAGTTAACAAACCAAAGAACATGTGTGTTTTGGAGTAAAAAATAGAAAAAAGTGTGTTTGGAAAAAAATAGTCAAATTTGGTTTTTGATTTTATTTATGTATTCTGTAAATTACATTGAATAAAAGAAATAAATGTTTTATTTGTTAAGAAACCTCAGAACATGTGTGTTGGAGTAAAAATATTTTTGATTAAAAATAGAAAACGTGTGTGTTTGGGAAAAAATAGTAAAATTTGGTTTTTGATTGCTTTTACGTATTTCTGTAAATTACATTGAATCAAATAAATAAATGTTTTGTTTTTTGAGAAACCAAAGAACGTGTCTGTTTTGCAAATGTTTTTTCTTCTCTAATTTCTAAATTTTGTAACCTTCAATGCCCGAACTATTTTGTTCCAAATTTGGTATTAATATATTTATAAGGTAAAAATTAGACATGTAAAAAAAATTAAAATTATTCGATCGATCTATGGGTGTTCAAACTTTATTTTAAACTGAAAAAACCGTAAATCAAATGCGAAGAAACCGAAAATTAAACCGAATCGAAAATCAAATTTTAAAATTCAGATATAAATATTAAGATCGAAGTTTATATGGTTTGATTTCAAATTAAATTTGAAAAACGAACCGACCAAAAAACATACATTTAATTTAATTAATAATTTTATTTTATTTAGATTATATATTTTATGAGATGATATTTACTAATTAAGAATATTTTTGTTAAGTTTTAGTATTGTTATTTTTTAAGTTATTTAAGCTTATATTTTAAAGTTTAATTAAAAAATAATATATTATATTTTAGTTATCAATTTAATTAATTTTCAAAATGGAATAAATCCAAATGAAATAATCGAATTTGGGTACAATTAGGGTTCAACCCTACCCATAACCCATTCAAATGGATGTTTGGGTAAACTGGTTTGCTTTTAGCAAGAATTAGTATTCGAATGGTTCATGAATTTTCATGAGTTTCGTTCTGTTTTCTCCCTACTGTGTACTATTGTGAGTTCATCGGTTTTGTTTTTCAGTTTTATGCTGTATTAAAGGTCTACGACGGCAGATTTCATTTTTAAGGTTGCTCTGTTACCTCTAGTTCAAGTAGAATTGCAATTGATTCAGAGCGGATGTGGATTGATTGGTTTTAGGATGCTTTGGGCAGCATAATGTTTTATTGCCTTGATTACAATTGTATTGAGGTGCTGTGATGTTAAAGTGAGTTAAAACAAAGCCAAAAATTCTGCTGAAACATTAATATGGGCTGTCCTTTGTTTACTTCCATGTTTGTTTTGATGTTGGTTTATGACTATGAATATATCATAATGTTGTCAAAAATATTGTTATGAATTGTCCTCCGGTAATGTGATAAGTTTGGGATTGTTTTAGGTGTAATATTACAGTCTACTTGTTTAGAGTAGTAGAAACTATAACGTAAAAATATTGAGTTTGTATTATGACATTTGAATGTTGGAAAAATGATAATATAGAGAAATGAGTGAAAAATATCTTTCAAGATAGCTGATGGTTATAGTGCTCGAGGATTTCAAAGTGAAAATTGATGCTACAAATTGGTACGATAAAAATCAAGATTAATAACATTTGTGACATTTATTACTGAAATGTGATTTTTAGGAGAGCCTTTTTGGTTTTTCACTGATTGAGAGATCAATTATTGGAAGATTTTGAGGAAGGATATCAGATGTTTATTTTTTTGTAAATTAAATCATCAACTTTTTTGTTAAAGGAAGTGAATGTCTTCTCATTGTCTAAAATGGCACCTTTTTCATTTGATTAACATTTACAATTTGTTATTTCCTGTGTCACTCTCACTAACACTTATATAGATCATGTATCTTGGACAAATAAAGCTGATGGCATTGTCTTGTGATTAGGTTTAAGTTAACGAGGATAAGGATGCTGTGATTGGACAAAAGAAAGCTTCCAATTGAATTGTATTTATCTTGCAATAGTATTGTTTTGCTCATTTACTATCATAATTTTGACTTGCAATTTTATTCTTCCATACAACTATGCATTAGTCTAGTTTTTTTAATAACTTTTTGTTTCATTCTCAAGTTATGTACTTTGTAATGCTTCGTATCTAATGCGGCTGCAAAGACATCAATTTCAGAAACTGGACTTGGCATTTCCTGATGAAGTTGAACCTTATAGAGAAATACGTGCATCATCTATAATTGTGAATTAAATTTATACTTTGGTTCATTTCTTTTCTTACATGATGCTAAGTATGAAATTGTTAAATTATTATACGTTGTTTAGTCTTTTCCTCGATTTTAATTTTTTTGGGTAGTTGTTTTGGTGGAAAGTGGAAAGCGGAAACATGATTATGAGGGTAACTATCTTGATCTTATCTTCTTGGTTAAATTTTTATTTGTCTCCGACACTATTCTTTTGTTTGAAGTATAATTCCTTATTTCTGTATCAGAATGATTTGGAATGATGGTTTAAAGCATAAATCATGGTGTATTTCAGTAGTAATTAAAAAAAAATTATTTTACTTTATGTGTTATTGCATCATTCTGTAATCATTGTTTTCCTTTAAATTCTGCATATTTCAATTATTCAACGTAGTCGTATTATTAGCTTCCTTTCGTTTAAATGGTACATTGATATGCTTGATGAATTTGATTGATTATTTAAAATGTTATGGTATTACTCTTGCATGAATGTTCAGGTTCCATGTTTAAGTGTCTATTATTTGTTTCAATATTAAAAAAGATGATGCTACTAAATCTTGTGTTATTTGTTATGTTTCATGAATGTTATTACTCTTGCATGAATGTTCAGGTTCCATGTTTAAGTGTCTATTATTTGTTTCAATATTAAAAAAGATGATGCTACTAAATCTCGTGTTATTTGTTATGTTTCACGTAAAAATCATCAGGAACCAAATAATGTCTTTCTTTCTTCTTTTTTTTTTTTAAATGTGAGACTTTATTCTTATTAAACTTTATTATATAGATTATTAACTTACTCCAATTTTGATTTCACCTCTTAATAGGATGTTGCGACATCTAATATTTTGGATATATTGGAAAGTAAAAGAATAATCTTAAATCCAGGTTTTTATTCATGAGCTTAATAACATCCAAGATCATATCTTAACTTAGTTTCTTATAATTGTTTCGAATGATCCTATGCTATGAAAAGGCCGATTTCCAAATGTGTACTTCGTGAATTGTTTCTATTTCTATAAATTACGGCTACTTCTTTAGTATTGTGAACTGATTCAAAGAGTACAAGTGACGAGAACTTTTTGTATCATATCTAACTTCAGTTAGTGTTTTCAAGCACATCTGTTCTTCAATGTTTTAGTCCTGTTATTATCAGACTTGCATAAGCTACTTTTTGGACTATATTCCAATAGTGATGTAGCTGGGAAAAAAAATACAAATCATACTGCGATTACAAAATTCGCCTGTCACTTGGATTTTACATAAACCCACAAAATTTAATCATACATTATTTTTTTAGTACTTTTACATCATTATGACATAATTTTTAGTCACAAGTCCTTAAGTAGGATAAGAATGACTGAATTTGGTGTTTTTTTTTTATCAAAAACATTATACCGCAGTCTAATTATATTGTTTTACTTGAAAATTTTAGTTCATGTGTGCTGTGATCATTATTTTGTCACAAGGTGCGGGGAGAAAGGGATTTTCCTAGAGAAATACCTAGTTCTATCATTGATCGCATGGACAGCAGGGATGACAGGTCCACTATTGATCTGAGACGGGATGGGAAGATTGTGATGGACCTGACGGGGAAGATGCATCAGCTGCCCTGCTGCATCAAGTACAATGGCGCCACATCTGTTTCTCACTACTTCAAGCCCAAACCCTCTGGAGGTATACTCTAGACACTGATGCACTGCGCACAACACCTGCCTTGTTTCCTGATTTTGAGATTGGATGACTTGCAGAAATGGAGGTGGATGGTCTAAGAGTGGAAGAGGCGTATTTTAGAGGAAGGAAATTGCATGGCACCACCATTTCCCTTCCCCAGGGCTATTCTGGTACTTATATAATCACTCATTTTGGATTTCATTCTATGGTTTTTTGGTCAAGCAGCAAATGCTGATCCTCCATCTGCAGGGACACTAAACAATGATGACCAAAGCAATATTACTTTTTTTATATTTAAGCGCCGAGCCTGTTGAACCGTACTGTTTTTATGCGATTTGATTTAATTTAATTTACTCAATTTTTAGGGTCTATCTTGGGGAAGAAGAGTTCTGATAAGAATGCAAACAGTTCAAGTTCAAACTGCTGGAAGACATGTGCTACGTTTGAAAATTTAACAATCTGGAATCATGATGCCGTTCCCTCAAAAGAAGACGCTTTTTTGCGTGCCCTACACTGGTTTCCCATTGCACAAGCGGTAAGTTCCCTGTTGATTCGTTGACGATATTCTTCTTCTCCTGGGCAGTACTTTTCTGCTAGTTGAGTCATGATGTAAAACGGTCATCTTCGTGAATGTAGCTGCATCAACCAGTCAGCGTCGAAGATGTTGAATCCACATGCACCAATTAGGAGCTGCTGCTGCTTGACCAGAACCTTTTACCAACCGAATTGTAACACATTCCTGTCGTGCTAAAGCATTGAAAGTTGTCTCATTTTGCTTGGAGAATTTATTGTTTGCACAGGATGGAATTTATTTATTAATTTTCTGTTGTTAGCTCATAGCTGTTGATTGAAGCAATTGATCTCTATGAATAGATCGTTTCATGTTTCCTTGTTTCATTTCATATTACCTTAGATCACACTCGGATTGAAAGATTTGAATGGATTTACTTGTCCATGCATTGCATAAACATATCATACATTACATGTTATTTCGGTCTTATCAGATTGAGTTATTAGTATTGCTCATCCTCTCGGGACGATTATTGTTTTGTGTGTGCGTGATAATCAGGTGAACATGACGTTAATAGTTTTGGTTAGTGAGAATGAAAACGAAACATCTACTTACATGTTTATGTACTCGGATGAGATTCTTATTCTTGTGGATGAAGTTGCATATGAATTTCCAAGATCTCTAATGGAGTAGGGAGGGCCATCTGCAATGTCTATCTCAGTAAGTGTGACCTAGATTCTACAAATATATATATCGAAATTCTGTTCTCGAATTGTTTGTTATTTTATCATTCAATATATTTTTTCTTATATATTATAATATATTGTAAATACATGTACATATAGTTGTATGTATGTATATGTATTTATATATAAAAAAGTATACATACTAATTTCTTTACGATTATTTTCGAAGCCTAGGTATATATTTTTTATTCGAAGAAATACTCGAAATAATTTTTACTATTAAGATTACTATGAAAATTAAATTAACTTTTATTATATTATTTTGAAGTATATTATTAATTGAATGAATTAAATAATGAAAAATTATTTTAATTATTAAAAAGTGCAATTATCATCATGCTCAAGGTATGAACAAATTGAATAAAATCGAATATATTATTAACTGAATGAATTAAATAATGAAAACATACTTTTAATTATTATAAAAGTGCAATTATCATCGGCTCAAGGTATAAACAAATTGAATAAAATCGAATATGGAGAAAAATTTGAAGCTAGACTTACATTCCAACTCAAGCTCGAATTTCACTCGAATCAAAGCTTGGTTTGAAATATTCTAATATAATTGCAAATTATTCAAATTATTAGTAAAAAATAAATGCTTAGAATATAATCATATGATATATTAATAATTCATTAAAATTCATATATTATTTAATAAAATAATTTACATTCGAATTCGAGTCGAAATAAATTTAAACATATTTAAATTTGGTTCAAAATTTGCATAAAAAAAATAGTGGTGGAAAAAAATATCGAAATACCGAAAAATCGTACCGAAAAAATATCGAACTTATCGAAAAAATCGATATACCGAACATGAAAATTTCGGTACGGTAGTAACTTACCGTACCCACCCCTAAAAAACACCACCTACGTCGACGTTGAACTTCATCTAACATCAACATTTATCATTTAAGCCGTCGAAGTCGAGCTCCTCACAGGCGCGAGAAATTCAGCTCAGAGCTATGGGTTTTGGAGCCCTAAGAGCCATGATCCGACCCGTAACCCGAATCCTCTCACCCGCCTCACGCATCTCCCAATCAGAATTCTCCACCACCTCATCGCCGGAGCTCCGCCTCATCTTCTTCCCCCTCCGCCGCAGTCTCCCATGGATTCCACCGTCCTCCGCTTTCCACAGCCTCACCGATACCCGATACCCCAAGCGCAGATCCATGGATAAACCTCGACGCAAAAGAGCGAGCTTGAAGCCCCCAGGTTCGAAATTAACGAAGCTTTTAACCTCCCTTTATGTTCTTAGTCTTTTCCGACGGGAACAAATGTGAATTAATATTAAAATGCAATCGATAATTTGTTACTGGGGAAAATTTGTTAGGGCCATATGCGTGGGTGAAATGCGTGCCTGGAGAACCGATACTTCCCAACCAACCGAATCAGGGAAGTGTGAAGAGAAGGAACGAGAAGAAGAGAATCAAACAACGTCGTGCATTTATAATGGTATTTCTGTGTATAAATTCTTGTTCTTCTTACGCTTCCTTCATTTCGTTTCTGTTGATTTTTCTAAGTAGGTTTTAGGATTAAACTTCTGGCTATCGAAATGCAATGCATTGTATCCTAAAAAATATTGGGATGTCCTTATCTAGGTTCTGGAGTTGACACAATATCAAGAAGATAATGGGTGGGTTTGTTGTCTTATCTAAACCCCTTTGAATAGTTAAACTAATTTAAAACTCATCGAAATCGAATTGCATGGCTCAGGCACTTGTACTAACTACAAAAGAGTGTGTGTCCCTGGAACAAAAGTTAGAGGGTGATTGTAATGTTGCTCTTATGTAGTGGTTCAAGTGTTGGAATTGGATTGTCTTGTCATATAGTACATTAGAGACAATTGTTGCTTGCCAACAAACACCGGCTGTAGCACGGAAAACTTTTGTTTCATTAGAAAATATCATGTAGAACTGATATCAATTTTGTTTGTGTCTGCATTATGTTCGGCAATTAAAGAATCATGTGAGTTTGGTTTGCGATCATCTTGAAACAACTCTGAACCTATGCATGATTCAGGGTCTCTTGTTGAGTTGAGGTGCCTTGCAAGTTGACCTCGAGTAAGAATTGACTTGATCATTAGTTTTTGCATGTTTGACTTGAAACGAAGCAGCACATGAGCTAAATATGATGGTGTAAATCAATTTACAATTCTGAACATGTATGATATATTCTAGTACACATACTATATAAAAAATGCAAAATGTTTCGGACTTGCCTTCATCGAGTAGGTGTGCATAGTGCAATTTGTCGTATGCTTATCAAGCTGGAGTCGAGAATGGTCGTAAAAGAGCCAAATGGAAGCCCCATGTTTAAACATTTTAACTTGAGTTTGAGTACAAAGTGTTGACTTATATATGAGATACTATCAAGAGTTGCACATTTGAATTTCTTGTCCTTCTCCGGACGCACAAAAACTTATCTTACTTTCCCGTCTCTTTTTCGGAACTAGTAATTTACTATCAGATTGTATAAAACTTTTTGTATTCTTCGAGATTCTAATTGCTGCTGCTATGCTGTCCTTAGATTTTATAGAACTTTTTGTATTCTTCGAGATTCTCATTGCAGCTACTATACTGTCCTTGGTTTATTCTGGTATAAAGTGTGCCAAATTCTTCACTGTTCTAGTGGTCTTGACTGGTTGTGTCCAGTTCGGATGAAAATCTGTATCTTGTCCCCATGCAGTCTGAAAAAAGGAAACGCAAAGCTCAGTTGCAAGAGGCTACCAAGAAAAAACTCATGAAACGGGTGGAGCGGAAGATGGCTGCAGTAGCGAGAGACAGAGCTTGGGCAGAAAGATTGATCGAGTTGCAACGAATTGAAGAGGAAAAGAAGGAAGCTGCAACTGCTTGATACATCTCTATAATTTCCTACACATTTTAAGATGGGAAGAGGATTTGAATTTCTTAGTAGTAGTCACTCTGCTTGTTTGAGAAATCTTCAAATCTATGGCTTTTGAAAATTTCCATCTTTTTATTTAAGTTTTTTTCGGCTGTGCTTGGATGGATGAATTTCATTTAATTGGAAAATTTTGATTTGAAAATGATTATTAAACATGTATTTGCAATATCATCTGTCTCGGATACATTTCATAAATTATTGAAGATGCAGATTTGAAATTGTCGTTTAACAAGGGAAATATAGAAGGGATTTTCTCATGCATCGACATACATCAAATGCTCTACATAAATGTCATGTAAATCAAATTCATAGCACATATCAAACTCCACTTTTCAACATTTTAACAAGTAGTGAGATATTTGAGTCGATGTTTTGACCGAGGATCACACTAGATTTACTCAATCAATCGTAAACTTCAAACAAACACTAGAATTTATTTTGTTTTGCTTTAATTAACCTAAATCTGAATCACTAAGCTGTTTTTCATGATTTGAACCATACGTCTTGATACACATTCATATTTTTATTAGTTATCATATTGTTGTGACCAAATCATAGTATAAATGCCAAATAATCCTTGACTTAGTGATGACTTAGTGACAAGTGTAAGATCTTAAAGAACACTTGTTCTTTGTTTTTTTTAGTATATACATGCGGAGGGGAATCGAACTAAGAATGCCAGTTAATCTGAGCAGAGAGTAAGACCAAATGAGTTACAAGCTCGGCCTCGTGTTGACTTGGGTTCCAACCCCCCTAATGCGTGGGCTGCATTGATAGTTTATTAATTTGTGATGGTTGTAATAGTTTAAATCATATTGATTCAGTCACAACTATTAAGTCATTAGGCAAAGCTCGGTCGAGCCATGCCACTAACTTTGGGGATGTGTTCTTATTTCCTTTAACAACATATAATCGAATCTTTAATTTGTGGCTATTAATTATTATGTAATAATTAATTAATGACTTAAAATAATACGGCGGGAATTTTTTCATTCATAATATTAACACATGAATCTATCAAGTTTGATTTCTTTATTTTTTTCCCCTACAAAATCTGACATTTGCAAAAAGGTGCTCCAATGTTTACTACATAACAAAACACTTGATTTCGTTGGAACCCAAAAGTACGGTTCCATACATATTGGGATCATTTCCATCCTCAAGACCCGAACAATCATATGAAAAGATGCTATTACTAGTCTCCTTGCCTTGTTCTCCATGATCACTATTAGTGGCATCCTTCTCTGATTATCATCTGCACAAAACAATAACCGTCTCCAAGGGGTGAACAATAGCCGAGTATGATAAAAATCGAAATAAAAACATGCATGTATCGATAAATGCAACACAATATCGGCTCGAGCAAGACAAGGCTCGGGTACACTGCCATAATGACTAATTCTCCACCAGTCTAATATAGTGTGCCGACCAGCTTGCTACGGACTACCGGCTAGTCACAGCTCTGTACTGTCCCGAGAGTCACTTGAATCTACACACTATGTCAAAGGAGTAACTACTGGGATCGAAACAATATAGAATGCAAAAAATATGATGGTACCACTAGAACTAATTTATAATTGATTAGAGCCTAAAGCATGATGGTACTTTTGGCATGAGAAACTTAGCATAATAGGAAGAATCGGTTGCATTTCTCACTCAAGAAAAGTGAAGAATTATTTGTTGGGGAAAACCCATAAACCACAGAATCTATCATGATAAATCATCAAGAATTTGACTAAAATCTTAAGCGGAAGCGTACCTGAAGCCATAATCCTGAATTCTTTAAAACGTGTCTTGATCTTCCAGATCTACGCGCTCTTTCCTTGAGAGAATCCTTTAGTTTCTCTTCAGAACTATTTTCTTAATGGGGGAGAGAATAGTGAAAGTGACAACGCGAGATCTGGGGATCATGACCCATATTTATAGATAATGTTTATCAATATGTTCTGATATTTCTGTTTTAGCCCATCATAAAAACAGAAATTACACTTATGTCTCTACACATTAAAGGCCCACAGCCCATTAGATACATTAAAGCCCAATAACCCGAAACATTAATTGATCACTTTATTTTGGGCTTAACTTAATAGACAACCCACAATGCATAATTATTCACATATAAGCCCATATAAATAAATTGATCCAACAATCTCTCACTTGGGCTATATGTGCAACTTTATAATTATGTTTGTGAAAATAACCTTATGAGCTCAAATTGTTGTCATTCCGAAATGTATCTATAACCAATCCGGTCCATCAATCACATCAACATAGGATCAAAGCAGTCTTCGCTACACTCAAGGTAACTAGACCCATCAATGGTCACATATGCCAACACAACTGAATGACATGGATCGTGAAGTGGATGTGTAGCATGGAAATTTCATGCAATGTGACCGTAACATGCCTTTTTCCAACTGGTCCTCCCTTTAACCTTATCGAGATCAAATTTTAAATCATAATTAGAGTGTGACTTAACTTGAAATTTATTTCTGCAGAAAATAAATTTACATAACTGTAACTGAAAATGTCTACAATTGAAAAGCATTTAAAATAACAAACTCCCACTAAAACTGGATTTCCTCAATTGACATAACACTCATACTAGCAGTATGCTCATGAAACTGTTTGGGTGGTAGTCCCTTAGTAAGCGGATCCGCAACCATGGAGTTTGTACCGATAAGCTCAATAGATAACTTTCCACTCTGAATTCTTTCTTTAACAACCAGAAACTTGATGTCAATGTGTTTTGACTTCGTCGAGCTCCTGTTGTTATTGGAATACATAACTGCTGATTTATTGTCACAATGTAATCTTAGTGGCCTTTCAATGCCATCAACAATGCGCAGTCACGTGACAAAATTTTGCAGCCATATTCCATGATTGGATGCCTCATAACACGCTACAAACTCAGCTGCCATGGTGGAAGAGGCTATAAATGACTGTTTAACACTCTTCCAGGAAATGGCACCTCCAGCAAGGAGATAGATGTAGCCCGACGTAGATTTCATACTATCTTGGCATCCAGCAAAATCGGAGTCAGTATACCCAATGATCTCAAGCTGATCCAACCTCCGATATATGAGCATGTAATCTTTTGTTCTCTGTAGGTACCGTAAAACCCTTTTGACCGCTTTCCAATGTTCCACTCCTGGATTACTTAAATATCGTCCCAACATTCCTGTCACGTACGCAATATCTGGACGTGTACAAACCTGAGTATACATTAGACTCCCCACTGCAGATGCATAGGGAACCTTCTGCATTTCTTTTTCCTCAAAATCATTCTTTGGGCATTGTTTGAGACTAAATTTGTCTCCCTTAGCCACAGGGGTATCTGTTGGTTTACAATCTTGCATCCCGTATCGCTTGAGAACTTTCTCGATATAGCCTTTCTGAGATAATCCAAGAATACCCCGAGAACGATCCCGATGTATCTGAATACCCAGTACAAAAGATGCATCACCAAGATCCTTCATCTCTAAATTCTTAGCTAGAAATCTCTTAGTTTCATGCAACAACTCTATATCGTTGCTAGCGAGCAGAATGTCATCAACATATAAAACCAGAAAAATATGCTTACTCCCACTGAACTTATGGTACACACAATCATCGACCAAATTCATCTCAAAACCAAACGAGATGATCGCTTGATGAAATTTGAAATACCATTGTCGAGATGCTTGCTTGAGCCCATAGATGGATTTCTTTAATTTGCAAACCATATTATTTGTGTCTTTGGACACAAAATTTTCTGGCTGCACCATATAAATCGTTTCATCAATGTCACCATTTAGAAACGCAGTCTTTACATCTATCTGATGAAGCTCAAGATCGAAATGCGCCACCAAAGCCATTATAATCCTTAAAGAGTCTTTCGAAAAAATCGGAGAGAAAGTCTCTTTATAATCAATGCCTTCTTTCTGTGTAAAGCCTTTAGCGACAAGACAAGCCTTATATCTTTCCACATTGCCTTTCGAATCCCTCTTGGTTTTAAATATCCATTTGCAACCAATGGGCTTCATACCTTTAGGCAATGGGACAAGATCCCATACGTCATTGTCCTTCATGGACTTTATCTCCTCATTCATGACATCATTCCACTTTTAAGAGTTAGAACTTTCCATGGCTTGACGGAAGTTAATAGGATCATCCTCCATCAATCCAATGTCTGCCTCATGTTCTTGAAGAAATACAATGTAATCATCTGACACTGCATTTCTCCGCTCTCTAGTGGATCTCCTTAATGGCATAGGTTCTGGAGGTGCTTGAGTTTGTTCATCTGGAATGAGAGGATATCTAATATTGTCTTCCTGTATTGTGTCTTGGTCAAAGTGAGGAATATGATCCTGACCAATGTCCAAGAAACCTGTGGGGATATTTACATATTCCTCTTCAAAGACAATATCCCTTACTTTATCTCCCCCCGCAAACTCAACATCCTCAAAGAACCTGGCATTTCCTGACTCAAAAATCGACTTACTCGTGGGATCATAAAACTTGTACCCCCTGGATCTTTCAGAGTATCCAATAAAATAACAACTAACCGTCCTTGAGTCCAGTTTCTTTTCATTAGGCTTGTAAGGCCTTGCCTCAGCTGGACATCCCCAAACGTGCAGATGCTTAAGACCGGGCTTTTTACCCGTCCAAAGTTCATAAGGGGTTTTGGTCGCTGCCTTAGTTGGAACCCTGTTAAGGATATATGCTGCGGTCTTTAGTGCTTCTCCCCAGAGTGATTCTGGTAAGGTAGAATGACTGATCATACTCCTCACCATGTCCTTAAGCGTTCTGTTTCGTCTTTCAGCAACACCATTCATAGTGGGCGAACCCGGCATAGTGTACTGTGGGACGATACCGCATTCCTTCAGGAATCTAGCAAAAGGTCCTGGACGTTGTTCACTGAACCGTCATATCTAACGCTTTTAATCTTTAAGCCAAGTTGATTTTCAACTTCAGCTTTATAGTTTTTGAACACATCCAATGACTATGCCTTTTCATGAATGAGATAAATGAAGCCATATCTTGAAAAATCGTCTGTAAACGTTATAAAATACTGTTGACCATTCCAAGAAGCCGAAGGAAATGATCCACAAATATCAGTATGTATAAGTTCTAAGACGCCTGAACACATGTTGGCTTCAAATCTCCTTTTGTTGGTTTGTTTTCCCTTTATACAATTAACACAATTATTAAAATCTGTGTAATCTAAAGGTTCGAGAATTTCGTCTGACACAAGTCTCCTTATTCTCTTTTCAGATATATGACCCAATCTTTTGTGCCATAACGCAGCTGAATTCTCACTGGTTAATTTTCTTTTAGTGCCTCTATTTGTTTGCAGGGATTCATTAAATGAAGCAATAACATCCAAAGAATAGAAATTATCGTATCCTGATAAAGAACCAGAACCAACCAATTTTGAATCGAGAAACAAACTGAATATTCCATTTCCAAAAGAACAAGAATAACCAAATGTGTCCAATGCAGAAATGGAAATCAAATTCCGTCTAAAAGACGGCACAACAAATGTTTCATAAAGATCCAAATATATTCCAGTCTTTAACAATAACCTAAATTTTCCTATTGCCTCAACTTCAACTTTGTTGCCGTCACCAACATAGATGAATCTTTCAGCATCACTTGGTTTTCGGCAATCCAGGCAACCCTGCATAGACACACTGATGTGAGTTGTTGCACCAGGAATCTATCCACCACGTGTGTCTAGGCACTGAAGTTAAATTAACCTCAGAACAAACCATATTCAGAAGCATACCTTTCTTAGCACGCCAAGCGTGATAATTACTGCACTGCTTCTTCATATGCCCATCACTGCCACAGAAAAAACAACCAGAACTTTGAGAATCACTAGGATTCTTCTGTTGTTTCTTCGTAGGATGTATATCCGCAACTTCCTTATACTTTCGTTTCTTTCCTTTATCCTTCGAGGTAGAGGCATAATGAGCACTTTCTGTCTTGTCTTGCTTCAACCTTTCCTCTTCCTGGACACAGTGCGAGATGAGCTCATTCAGAGACCAAGTCTCTTTCTGACAGTTATAGCTCACCTTGAACTGGTTAAACTGAGGAGGAAGAGATATCAAAACCAGATGCATCAGCAAGTCCTCAGAGAGGTCAAGCTTCAGTGCTTTCAACCTTGAAGCAAGATGAGACATTTCCATAATGTACTCCCTGATATTGCCCTTACCTCTGTACCTCATTGAAACTAGGCTTTGAAGGAAAGCCTTAGTCGTAGCAATGTCGTTGGACATTGTGCCCCTGAATGAAAGCCTCTTTTCGAGGTCTTGAAGGAAAGCCTTAGCCGTAGCAACGTCGTTGGACATTGTACCTCTGAATGTTTCTGGAATGGCCCTCTTCATGATCATCATACACATGCGATTCGATCTCTCCCACCTTTCACACTCCTTCTTTTCATCAGAGGTACTCTTATCCGTAACGGCAGAAGGAGAGTCAACCCTTATCGCAAGGTCCAAATCCATGACTCCGAGAACTATCAATAAATTCTCTTGCCATGATTTCAAATTAGAGCCATTTAACATAGGAATAGAATTTATGTTGGAGTGAATATTTGCAGGAGTCAAATCTGAACAGAGAACAAAAAACCAAATATACATGCTCAACCAAATATCCAAATAAAATAATCAATAAATTCAAATAATGTAAACCTCATAAACAGAATATCGAGCACTCCATTAATGTTTCATCTTTGGACAAAAGATTAACTTGTAAGTGATATCCTGGCGCAGCAGTCAAACACTGATAGTAACTATCATGTCAAATAACAACCTTCCTTTGGGCCGATTTATTATTCACATGAAACCGAACAACTATCACATGTTTACCACCACAAGTGCATATGTAATTATATTAAATATTAACCTTCCTTTGGGCCGATCAGTATTCATATAAATCACATATACCCAAAATCCTTTTGTATTTCAAAATAAAATTAATTTCCATAAAAGATGTCACTTTGGCGACATTTTATTTCAATTAATCAATTTTTAAAATACATATAACCTTATCATTATTTGAATTAATGAAAATTCAATCTTAACCGAATAAACCTGAACTGAAATTTTTTTTTTTCCGGAAATTCCGTACGGGTCGGGTCGGGTTGGCCCGGATCCGTACGACCCGACCCGTATCCGTACGACCCGACCCAGATCCGTACGGTTCGGGTCGACCCGAATCCGTACGACCCGACCCGAATCCGTACTTTTTTTTTTAAAAAAAAATTAATCCGAATTTTCGATTTTCCTCTAAAATATTTTGTTGAACAAAAACCGGAAGGAAAATCGAAATTTTATACCAAATCTTTAAGTTTTACAACCAAATATTTTTTTACCAAAACTGAAACTTTAAAAGATTTGATTTTCAACCAAAATATTTTCCAGATCTGAAACCATATCAAAAAATTTTCAGATCTAAAGCAAAATAATTTTCAGATCTGAAACCATATCAAAATATTTTCAGATCTGAACATATCAATATATTTTTTCAGATCTGGAGCCATATCAAAAATTTTTAAACAAAATTTTCTTTTCCAGATCTGGATCCAAATAATATGCAAAACTTTAAACAAATCTCAATGATTCAAACATGAATGGCTCTGATACCACTTGTTGGGGAAAACCCATAAACCGCAGAATCCATCATGATAAATCATCAAGAATTTGACTGAAATCTTAAGCGGAAGCGTACCTGAAGCCATAATCCTGAATTCTTTAAAACGTGTCTTGATCTTCCAGATCTACGCGCTCTTTCCTTGAGAGAATCGTTTAGTTTCTCTTCAGAACTATTTTCTTAATGGGGGAGAGAATAGTGAAAGTGACAACGCGAGATCTGGGGACCATGACCCATATTTATAGATAATGTTTATCAATATCTTCTGATATTTCTGTTTTAGCCTATCATAAAAATAGAAATTACGCTTATGTCTCTACACATTAAAGGCTCACAGCCCATTAGATACATTAAAGTCCAATAACCCGAAACATTAATTGATCACTTTATTTTGGGCTTAACTTAATAGACAACCCACAATACATAATTATTCACATATAAGCCCATATAAATAAATTGATCCAACATTATTAGCAAACATTGATGAAGACACCTATGTGAAATGGAAAGTCTATATCCATACCGCATATATACTAGTTTATTTCCTTATTGAATGCATGATATATGTATAAATAGAACTGTGTATGACGTTATACCAGACATTAAAAGCTAACTATTCCTTCGTCGTATGTTTGAAGGTTTAATTTGAGGAGGAATGACTAAGAGGAAACTAATTCCTTCGGGTTGTTCATTATATATATATATATATAAACACACACACACGAGATATATCAAATAAATGTGAAAACCATGTTAAATGGTGAAGAAAAATATTGAGACAATGGAAAGCAAAATGCAAGGCTTTGAATCTTCGAAAATAACCTAAGATTGATCCTCGTTTTTAAAAAAAATTAAAAGTATCATCTTAGCATGACATAGATAATTTGTTAGCATACCTTGAAGTAGCGTTTGATAGGTATATATGATTAGATAATTGATGATTTATTATTGTGTGATAGAAATGAAATATAGAGATAATTAATGGAATGTAAAAATATATATTTTGTTTAGTGTAAGTGATTAAAATAGTGTGATTGTATATATTGTGATAGGTGTGATGTTTATTGGAAGAATTAATTTTATGTTTTAATAGAAATTTTCATAAATTGAACAAAATTATTTTCCTATTGAATATTAAGATGTTCTTATTATTGAATTTAAAAAAAAAATTATAAGTTAATAGATTATGGAATAATATAATTGTTATAAATAAAATAATAAGCATATTTAAAGTATATTTTTTTCAAACTTTAGTGTAGAGGATGATCTGATTGTTATTTTTCATTTTTGAAATAAAATTAATAATATTAAAAATAATATAATAAATTTTCTTAAAAAACTGAATTAAATTTAATACATGGCATTGATGCATAATTTAATTTTAGTTGAAATGTGCACATAATTTACTTTTGTGTATAGTAATATATAAATAGATTATTAATAGAATATAAAAAGTATTTAAATAAATTATAAAAATTAATTAAATACAAATTGGATACAGCAGTGCATGTAAATTCGTGAAATTTTCGAGGAAAAAACTATTGTCGTAAATGAAATAGTGGTGAATATTTTAAAAAAAATGTTAATTTAATTGTAAAATTTAAAATAGATGGATAGAAAAGGAGTTGTCTTTGGTGCAAAAACAATGTTTACTAACAATGTCGTATCCACGTTATAGAACAAAATATTCCCCAAATCGTTACACCAAAATATTTTCCCAAAATCTTTCCCCAAAGAATCCCAAAATAAAATTGAACATTGTGGCGGCTAACAGGATTTTGTTTAATATTTTTCTTATTTTTTCCCTTTTGATAACATAACCAAATACTAAAAATATTTTGATTTTCAAATTTTTTTTAAAAAATTTGAGTTTATTAAAGTGATTTTTGATCTATGACTTGTGAATTCAGACTGCCCTTAATATATACATAATGATTATGCAAAGAATGAATGACCACATAACTTTGAAGAAAAGGGTTACCCACAGAATCACTTGATAGAAGAAACTGAAAAAAATTCTTACCACAAACCACAGTTCAGGTTCTCTCAGCACAGGCAACAGATTCTTCTTGTCTGCTGACATAAAATGAGCTTAATTTAGTGATCGCAAGCGCCTCTCCGTGAAGAGATGCTCTTGTAGATTTCAGTATGCGAACTTCCACAAAGTCACCAATTTCAGGATTTCGCTTCCCATCATTCTTGATCATATCTGGGATAGGGATATTAGAAAACGATACTCTGTGGCCTCTGTCGCTTTTGCCAATGAGCTCTGTATCAGGCGCTCTCTTGTTGGTCCCTTCGACTAATACAAGTTGGACGGATCCTATCTTAGAATCGTAGTGTTGACCTGTGCTCTCTCGGAAAGCATCAATAAGTTCGGTTAGCCTCCTCTGCTTAACAGAATCTGGAATATCATCAACATAGTTCCTGTGGGCATGGGTCTTTTCCCTCATGCTGTAAGCAAACATGTATGCCATGTCATAGACAACACTTCGAACTAAGCTTAGAGTATCTTGGTGATCCTCCTCTGTTTCCCCACAGAAACCTGTAATATCATTAGAAGCAAAGTGAGCAAATTCTTTAGAAGATATGGCAACCGCCAAAAAGGGAGTAGTCCTCACTTTGTTTCGCATTGCAACAAAGTAAAAACTAAATTAACATGGCTTCATGTATTTCAAGGATGATCTAAATATCTCCAAGTACTATGTCAGTTTAAGCATGCACGTCGACAAAAAAAACGGGCCTTCCTCGGATTAAATTTTTAGAAAGAGGGTGGCAGCAGGGGACAGCAAATCACATCCTGATAAGGCAACCTTATTTGAGTGGAATTATCCTAGGTATGCAACAAGCACATGATTAAAAAAATTTAGTATTTTATAGCTTGGATTTAATTAGGAAATTTCACAGAACATTATAGGCCAACGACCAACAAAAGGATCAAACTCTATGTGATTGTAATTTGTATAATGAGTGATGTTGTCAGTAAAACAATTTTGAAAAAAAAAAAAAAAGCCCACAAACAAAAATGTGTAGCATAAACGAGGGTGGTGATTCATTTGGACACATCCAAACTCAGAGGCAACCTTCTAATTTTAAGGGTGACCTGTGGTAATTCAAATGACAAGTCAGTATGAAATAAACTCAAACATAAAACAAAACAAAATGGATAGATGACATATGGTGTTCCAATCACAGGATTTGAGAGATAGAGAAGTAGCAGCAAGAAGAAATTCAAACAGGAAAGGCTAAAAGCAATGACAAGAACATATTGCACATCCAAACTCAGAGCAACCTTCAAATATTTAGGAAGACTAATGGTAATTCAAAGACATGTGATACGATTCAAGGGGATATCAACAAGTCAACATGAAATAAACTCAAATGTGAGGCAAAATAAATAGGATAGATGAAATGACACATAATTACAGAATCTGAGAGATGCAACCGTAGAAGCAATAGGATATTCAAGCGGGAAAGGACAAAAGCAATGATAAGAACATGTTTTAACTAAGCAGGTGGATCAGGTAGGTTGAAAGACAGTTAATAGGCTAGAAACAAATATATGAATGATTTGCAAAGCAAATAGACATGTTCAGAAACTGCTATACTTACTGTGCTAAACAATATAGAACAAAGACTGGTAACTCAGACAAGTACAGATTCTTAAATAGAGTAAAACTTGAAGCGGGAATAACAAAGCTCAGTCTGACAAAAATCAATGATCACATCCACCATAAAAAAAAGATAAAGTTTCACGGAAAATTTCCAAATTGTGCACAACAATCAGATAACTCCATCAAGGGCAATAGTTATTTAGTATTCGGTAAATCCTCCACAAAGCAACAAAGGGATTGAGCAAAATGAATGTGATCGTGACGAAACTTACCACATATGAAATCACTGCTTATCCCAATATCAGGGATTATGGTTTTTATCTTTTTTACCAGATCAATGTATGCTTCCTGGGTATATCCTCTTCGCATCCTCTCTAATACAGTACTACTCCCAGATTGTGCAGGTAAGTGGATGCTTTTGCAGATATTATATCTGTCTCGCATAACATACAACAACTCATCAGGGAAATCTTTGGGGTGGGGGGAAGTGAATCTGAATCGCATCTCTGGAAATTCTACTGCAAGTCTTTCTAGCAGATCAGCGAAGCGCAAACCCATAATCTTGACTTTGCATGTGCTAGCAAATCCATCACTATACTTCCAGTTGATCCCAGATTCAACCTCTTCAACAGCAGATGTGTCATTATAACTATTCACATTTTGCCCAAGAAGTGTTACTTCTTTCACACCTTCCTTCCAAAGCTCTGCCACCTCTCTAACAATGGACTCCACAGGGCGCGATCGCTCTCTGCCTCTGGTGAAAGGAACAATACAAAATGAGCACATATTATTGCAACCCCTCATTATAGAGACAAATGCACTTATTGCATTCTTTGATATACGCACAGGATTGATATCAGCATAAGTTTCTTCTAGCGAAAGAAGAGTGTTTATTCCTTTCTGGCCTGAGTCGACCTCCTCTAACAGACGTGGCAAGTCCCGATAAGCATCAGGCCCGCAGACAACATCGACCATCTTATCTGCATCCAATATTTTATCCTTCAACCTTTCAGCCATACATCCTAGCACAACCACCTTTGGAGGACGCAGGGACTCTGACCTCCCAGTGGCAACATTACTCTTCCATTGTCTTTTAAGAAACCAAAAGTAATTAAGTCTCTGCCACACCTTTTGTTCTGCATTATCCCTGATCGCGCAAGTATTTATAAATATTATTTCTGCACTCTCAGGGACTTCCACAATTTCACCGTATCCAGCATTCTTCATGATGGATAAGACAATTTCCATATCATTGACATTCATTTGGCATCCATAAGTTTCATGGTATATCCGATCTCTTTGAAGAACATCAGACACAGTTTCAGAGCTAGAGAAACATAGATAAACCAAAAGTTGTAAGTGCCATTATCTGTATGACATATCACCACCAAACTTGTGTAAGATGTAACGTAAATATTCAAATTAATATGGCCACTTAGAAACTTTTAAAAGAAATAGGGACAAGCACTAGAATTGGCACACAGATTCTATTGATAATCTGTAAATCTCACCAACCATAGATAAGATTTCAAACCATTATTTAGCTGATCCACATCCTTCTTTTTCCATTTTCCTAATTCTTTTTCCGTTAATTCAATCCAGGGGAAACGAAAAACCTTCATCTTAGTTATGAAATATAATAGTCTTTTATTATGTACAGGTGAATCAAAATTCTTACACGTCAAAATAAGTAATACGAGTGTATCTTAGATGGAAATGCTGGCTGCAACCTTGGCCTTTCATTGTTTGCTAAAAACACAATTTTGTTCGTTTCTTTGCATTTTCAGCACTCCTTGTTTCACACGGCCACTAAATTAATTTAATTTCAAAATTCGGTTTCATTGTTTTTTGCGTCTATATTAAGCTAAATCAAGCCAAATCACATAAAAATAGATTCGCGCTTACTTACTCAAGCTGAGTATCGGAAGCACCAACGTCTACAACAGCTGCAGCAGCATTTGGCATAAAATGGTGCAGACTTGAAATTTCTGAATGCTTGCGCCCTCCGGGTACCGTAGTTTTCAAGAAACTTCCGGCGAATCTGATAGATAATGCACAGGGGTCCCGTCGGCTACGGAAAAACCGGTCGCCGGAGACAACCGGCGAACAACTTCGTGGGCTGGAAGTGAGAAACCTGAGGGTGATAATTGAGCATCGCTTCTGAAGATTTATACAGTGGTGTTGACTCAAAACCGAAGACATAGTAGACGTTAGCGAAGAAGAAGACGCCATGAATGAAAGGAGAAATCTTGACAGGTTGCTTGATTGGATTAGGCTTTAGCCCGAATGGGAAACGGGCGCCGCGGCTGTGTTCTTGAATGAATCCAATCCGCCTAGATGTTGCATCATATTCTTTAAATTAATATAAAAATAAATAAATTGCATATTTATATTATAAAAATAAATAAGTGATATTTATTGTGTCTAATAATTAAATATTATTCATTATATTAACTAAATTGACTTTGTTATGCTTGTAATTTTATAGAAGTATTAATTTATGATATCGATGAATCATAGATTTAAATAAGAGTTTTCTAAAAAAATATCATCTATATATTTTGAGTGTTTCGACTCAAAAAATATCTGAGGCGAGTTAGAAATTAAGCTCTAATTCGAGCTTTGACCGGATTCGATTCATCGGTAAATGTACAACCTAAATATTGACATCAATATGAGTTAAGAACGTAATTAATTATTTTGAGTACAATAATCAAATTTTTAACTCAAACAAGACCAATACCATCATCCTATAAATAAATTACAAACATATATATTTAATATAATTGCTAAATTATTATACAAAATTCAGAAATTTACAAACTTATCTAGAAAAATCATAAATATTTTTTTATAATTACATAACCATTTTCATGAATGACAGATAAAACCCAATAATTTTACAAATTTTAACAAAATAATTAATTACAAATATTTTCAATACAAAATGTTGGTAATCTCCGACAATGTCACAATGATTATTGTGTACTGAGTGAATCGCCGGGATATTGCTTATTAAATCGCCAACTCCCCTCCCCGACCACTGAGCCAGTGAGGAATTTTTGGCAATGGAGAAGTGGAGATCGAGTTACCGTTTTCTCAGGCACTCTTCAGCCAACTTGTTCGATCGTCGAACGAACCGTAAATTCTTCAATTCGACTCATTCATCCTACTCAGGTGCCAAATTCTCATCTCATTGTTACTCGTATTTCTTGCATTATTGCCCAGGGCGACAATGGTTTCATCAATAAAATTAGATTTTTTTTTACATTATTGTGATATAATAGCTTTAAACATGTCGAGTCGATTCACTGTTTTTCCACCCATTGGTTTTCTTGCGTCTGCGTTGTGTTTGTGCTCAAATTTATTTATAGAATTGTGACATAGTTAAAAGGGTTTGCCTACATTTATAATCTGTGGGGTTGCTTAAGGTGATCAACAGTTCAGATGGTTTCCTACTGCCCTGTGTAGAAACATATCAAAACCAGAGTATGCTATCATTAGCATGGTTTTTTGAAAAAAAGGTATTTCTGATTCATTTTTGTTAGGCCAATTACGCCTTGATTGATTGCAGGTCTTGTTAGTAATTTGACTTGGACCAGCGCCTATCACGTGTTCAAGCGAGATGCTTGCAATCACGAACCGTATTTTTTGATGGGTCATAGCATCTTCGGAGTTTCTGTTAATGATGTTCCCATACATTTGCAAAGATCTAATGGTACTGGTTGCAGAATTGAAAATCGCAAGTTTTCTTCCAAGGCCTCGATACCTCAAAGAAACAAGTCCTTTTCAGTTATTAATAGTGATGATATAAATTATTTCAAGAAGATAGTAGGGGATAGAGGTGTGGTTCAGGAAGAGGAGAAGTTGGATGAGGCAAACACAGATTGGATGCGGAAATACAAAGGCTCAAGTAAGCTAATGCTCAAACCTAAAAGCACGGAGGAGGTTGTTGTCAATTCTTCAATCAAGTGATATTCCTTATTATATTCAGTTCAAAAGTTCTGAGCCTGAATTTTTTGAGTTTTGCTTCACCCTCCTGGATTATCTGCTTATTATTTCTGTGTAATTTGAATGCATGATTTAAGTTTCATTGTATGACAAAGACTGATTATGTTATTAGTTGAAACTACAGCACACATGATAGGTCACAGTTAAATGTGTGTAGTTTTAATTTGTATTAGAGAAGCGTGGATTCTTGATTGATTGTTTTTCTGGGAAATTAGGTGCTAGAGCCACTGTGTGGGTACTTTGGTTTATGGATTGTTGATATACTTATATTGTCATAATTTATGAATAAATTCTCTTTTTGTCATTTTTTCTTGGTTTCAAACTACAGTTTGACGATATTCTATTCCTTGTTGAGGAAGGAGGAAGAATAACTCTTTAATTAAAGATGAAGTATTTTCCTCCGATGCTGAATGCCATATAAGCAATTCCTTGCGCTTTGATGGAGTCACTTTCTTATACATATCTCTGATGAATTATTTTTCTTTTTTCTTCTTATTTATTTCTTGTGAATTTACTGAATATCTATGTAGTTGGCGAAATTGGTTTACTTTCTTGAGGATGTTCTCCTCTTCCAGTGATTGTTGTCCATCTTCCTCTGTATAGGTTTCTCAGATTCTTAAATACTGTAATTCCAGATGCTTGGCTGTTGTACCACAAGGAGGAAATACAGGTCTAGTGGGAGGAAGTGTACCTGTTTTTGATGAGGTATTAGCATATTCCTTTTTCTCCGTTTGATAAAAGACCATTCGAGTGGACTGTTATCTTTCTTTTATAGGTCGAAGCTTAAGTCACTCTCAAAGAAGAAAATCAAACCAATTGCTTATTATTAAGATTATCAGCCCAAGGGATGATGAATGTTAGGAGGAAGATATTGACATGTAGCGAGAATTAGTATATTAGTAGTAGATAAATTGATCAAACTAATGTTTGCAAAATTAGAAGCTAACATGACTCAGCAAAAATGGTTGGAAATTCAATTTGTGAAAAGAAACATTGAAGAAACCAACCAAAAACAAGATCAGAATAGAAGTCACTATCTCATCCATAATTTTATTCAGTGTCAACGCAATTCCAATATTTTAAACATACATGATCAAACACCATGTTTTGATCGTTCTCCTACTAAGGGTAATTATTGCTTCCAAAAATCTATTTTCAATAATTGCTCACCTTGCAATCACGCGAATCAGATACGTGACCCCATCCCCGATTTTTTAAACCGTACAATAGTCCAAAGATAAATGTTTTTAGCAGGGCAATTATTGCTTTGAGACAGTAGTTGATTCAAGCTTTTTAAACTGTAGTCTGTACAACATTCCAAAGCGACATGTTGGGTACAAAATCTGATATCTTTGGCTAATGTGTGTTGGTGTGAAGTTTTATTGTTAGCATTTTTGTTGTTAGAATTATTTCTATGCTGTAATGACTTTATTTAATTGTGTATCCTATTTATGCTCAGGTGATTGTCAATGTCGGTTTCATGAATAATATCCTTTCATTTGACAAGGTAATGTTTGCCACGGCTAAGAGATTATTCCTTTCGAAAATAAAAGAACCATCGAGTTTTTGATTAATACATTTTTGTGCCTATCACATTCCTAGATGAGTAGGCATTTATGCTTAGCACTTTTAGTGCATTTGACAACAAAGCTCCTAATTTTTATAAATTTAATGATCCCGTGGATTGATTTATCCTTTGTGCGTAGTCAGTCCTATCATCATCGCCCCATCTTTTTGTTTGGGAAACTTTAATCGGTGCCTCTTCTTCTTGAAATGATAAAATTTAAAGAAACTTTGGTTACTTTCATAGTACATTTTTTATTTTCAGTAAATTGCTTATGAAGTTTTGACTCGGTTTCATTAATGCTGAAGACTAGTGGTATACTGGTCTGTGAAGCTGGATGCATTCTGGAAAACCTGATATCTTTTCTGGATAATCAAGGGTACTTTTCTATTCTTTGTTCTACTTCTCAAAATGTAACACTCCCAACTCTTAATGGACATATTTATGCATTAATGTCATAATATTTGATAAAAAAATAAATTTAATCTCCCTGAAAATGAGCCTCCCAATAAAACAACAAACTCAATATACTTACAACCTACATACTCCCATAGATTTCAACGTAATCTCCCCCCATGAGTTCAGACGCCTTGTTAATACAATAGTTAATTAAATCTACCTTTTAATTTCTTGACTGATTATTCGACTTTGAAGAACTAACTATTCTCGCAACCTATACAAAAACATGCTACTAATAATATATCAAAATCCGCTCATTACTATTTACTATCACTTTTTGATAAGTGTTGAGGGATTATATCATTCTAATGTGGAATATATAATATTTTGATTTAGTTAGATAATTTAAGATAGAAGACGCATATATCTAAGATAGAAGACGCATGTTTATCATTTACGTATCATGTTCGAAGTGATAATAAACACTTGTTGTTATACTAATATATTTTTCTACATGGTATCAAAGCTTTAGGGTATTGATGAGAGAAAAAAAATAGGGATGATCCTTAGGATGCTGCACCACCTCCTTAAGTTTCAGCAGTGGCCACCAAAAAAAGTTCGTGTTTTTTAGATTTATGTGTTGCGTTAACCATCTAGCCTTCATTTAGTATTTCCAAAAAATATCAAAGAAACTGTGTTGGTAACCCAGTAACAGGTTTGAAATCATCATTAGATAGTGATGTTCTAATTCAAAATTGAAGTGGTGTTTTTACCGTGCAATGTTGCAGTGTCCAGATTGTCTTGAACATAGCTTAAGTCAGATCTGAAGTTCGCTGCTGCTCAGATCTGTGGAGTGACAGAAACTTTAATATGTAGTCTCCGAGGAGGACTTCCTATCATAAAGGCTAAACAGGTTTACAATATAGTTGGGAAAATGCTTTGAGATGCAGCAAATTTGCCTTTGTATTTGTTGTCGGCCATTGTTACCTCCAGGGAAAAGAGTAGAAAACGTTGATTGCAGTTGATTAACCATATCTACATGTTGGTCCTGTGATTGTATTGTCCAATCAATGATCCATAGTTGACACGTCAAATTTGTCTTTTAAAAATTCTTGTTTTTTTGGTAGGATAGTTGGGACACTTGACCACCTTGCATCTTCTTAACTCCTATTTTCGGTTCTCCTTTCTCCAATGTTTCGTGTCACAATTATTTTACCCTCATATGCATCTCAACGCACAGGATGAGCAATACAAAGTTGCAGCAACGTTCAAGATGAGCAATACGAAGTTGCAGTACACGGTGTATAGTAAATAGTAATTACTTTCAAAGTAGACGAGCAACATATAATACTGATTCATAGTTCTATTACTAATATATGATGAATAGCACAAAGGACTAATCTCCAGTGGATAGTGTTGTCTTTTTCAGTATCGAGCAGCAAGGAGCACTGGTTAACATTTTTAAGCATAATACTGCAAAAAATAATTATGTGGTGAATTTCAATATTCTTGGGCTGGAAGTGGCTTAGAAGTAATGTAGCATCTTGTGGGGCCTGTTCTTACTAGAGAAATAGAGAATGACCGAAGCATATATCATTCTTCCTATTTTCCTTGAAAACGTTAAACTCATACATATGAGTTTTTTTACAGTCATTATTTTTTCTGATAAATGCTCGATTGCAATTCCTAATTTCCTATAATTTATGCTTTTGTTTCAGATTTATTATGCCACTGGATTTAGGTGCCAAAGGAAGCTGCCAAATTGGAGGGAATATTGCAACGAATGCTGGAGGACTGAGGCTTATCCGGTTTGGTTCACTTCATGGAAGTGTTCTTGGTGAGTTTTTTCCATCTTTTTTGTCAATATCCTGCAATCTGTTTAATAATAATTGTTGTGGATGGGTGGTTTGGTATTTTGATAACTGTAGAATCTTCTGAGATAAGACATGAATTGGGTCGAGTTATGTTTCTTTAATTCCAAATGGATTTTTACAGTCGACTTTCGTAGTTTCTATTTACAAGAAGAAATTCTGAAATTAGGGATGGTGCTTCCATATAAATTCTTCTAAGAACCAATTCGAGACATGTACTCAGTTTGAATAAATTTACAAAGAGTAATTAATTATGGACTGGATTTGGACTTGACGAACTGGATCTTTTGAATTGGAAAGGCAATGAACTTGGACTGGTTTAATTTAAACAACCTTTAACCCCATTAGATTTTCAGGAATTTGACTTCATAATTTATTAATTTTGCTTTTAAATGTTCAAGCTCAAACAAGATCCATTTTGTTGTTCCTTCTCCACTCCACTCGCCTCAGTCGTCTTGGGTTGCAATAGTAATGAAGGGATTTTTTTAAAGAGAAGAATAACAGTGCCAAAATAACGCTAGGCGCTTAAATGGAAAGGGATGCCTTCCTGTGGAAAAGTAAATTGAACGGGATGCCCTCCAGTTGCATCCATGATTGAATATTTATCGAATAAAGGCATTATTTGGGTGTTCAAGAAATGAGTTCTAGGACTCTCATATGTCGGAGGTGGAGGAACTATTGGTTATTATCTCCCTCTTTCCATGTTCATTTCTTCTTTCTTTTATATATAACCTATTGAAATGAATGTTGTTAAGAGAATAGATGAGTCCTGTGAACTTGACTTAACTCTTGGTTTTCTTATTATTAGTCAGTTAGTCCAGTGCTAGTTATTTTTCTTATTATTCTTCAAGTTGTAGATTTGGCAATGTACTTCAACTACTTTAGCCTCACATCCAACTGTCATTCTAAAAAGCCGGGACTTTAAAGAAACTTTCATATCTGATGAGTATGATACCATGTGGTTAATAGAGAAATATGGCAAAAAAAAGAGAAGGAAACACAAATCTTATTCCTTATCAAATGAAGAATATACAATGCAAATATATATAAAATTATCCTACCAAACCTTCCTAAATAAACTGATCTAATCTATTCTAATTAAACTTTAAAAGACAAGAGAATGATAAATATTCCTATTGTAACTACTAATAAGATAATACAATCAATATTCAACACTTTATATTAAATCCTGCCCTAATCCATTTTTTCTAATTTATTCATTGAAAAACCTGCCAAATTCCAGCGTATCCCCCATTGCGACTTTTGAAGCCTTTTAGCCGTGTTGTACAATTCTAGCTGGTGAGTATGCTGCCTAGTCATTTTCATCTCCATGCACATGCATCTGGTATGACTCAGGCCTAACACTGAAATTACAGAAAACCAACTGCCTCACATCAAAGAAATTGGTTTGCCACAACTTTAATTTCGTCATCTTCTTCTTGGCCATCTTTTATTGACTTACTCTTTTCTTCACCTTTTGGATTGTGCTCAAAACTGCTTTTATATTTATTTTTAAGCCTGTTTACATTCAAAGTTGCTGCTATGTAGAGACTTCTTGTCCGGTTTGGAGCTTGTATAGATCTATTTCTGTTTTTCTGCAGTCATGAACTCTACATTTTGCTGAATTTACAGGCCTTGAAGCTGTTTTAGCAAATGGTACTGTGCTCGATATGCTTGGAACTTTACGCAAAGACAACACTGGCTATGACTTGAAGCATTTATTCATCGGTGAATGCACTCTGAAAGAGTTGTTTTTTTTATGTCATATTGACATGCATGAACTATTTTTGGCTAACTGTGGCTGCTACTTGTTTTTCATAGGGTGTGAGGGGTCTTTGGGAATTGTAACAAAGGTTTCTATACTTACCCCAGCAAAGTTGTCATCAGTAAATGTTGCATTCCTTGCTTGCAAAGATTACGCTAGCTGTCTGGTAAATTCTGTTTGCTTTGGAACCTTAGTAATCTGAGGTCTCTAAGCTTCCATAAATTCGATAGGAATTTCTTTGCATACTTGTTTTCTTCTCGGTGATTTGTGATTTCAGATATATGCTGATTGCCATGTATATTTACTTCGTGTTTGTTCATTTTAAATCAGCATTTTTATCCACACCTTCATCCACTTTTAGATGATTGGTTTCTGAAATTATAATTTTTTCCCAATTTGTGTTTTGGTCCTTGAGTATTTGGATTTGGTCCTTAATATAGGTATGTTTTGGTTTATAGTCTTTTTTTGTCGGAGTCCTGACGCGACGCCGAGTAATGCTGAAATGACACTAGAAAATGCTGACATGTCACCGAGAAATGAGAGACGTGTCCGGAAGCAAATCAACATTCCATAAAAATTTGATAAAACTAAAACACAATCTAATTACCGGACCAAAACGCAAAATTGAATACTTACAGGACCAAACACAAAATGAACAAACTTACACGACCATTTTGGCCATTTTTCCCCACTATTATCCTCTAACACATGTGGCACTTCAGCAAATCCTTATTTGTGATGATATTGTGAGGAGTTTACACCGAATGGTTTGGTTATTTTCTGTTCCTTCAGATCCTTTTGTCCGAAGCCAAGAGGAAGCTTGGGGAAATTCTATCTGCATTTGAATTTTTGGATATAAATGCTATGAATCTGGTAAGGCTCCTTTTTGCGTAGACTAATATATTTCAATTTAATTTAAATTTGTGGATATTTTGTTGTCAGACTGTAGTTAAACCGGCTTTGCGCTTGGTTGATTGGATAAAAAAAATTCATAATAAATAGACCTTTTATTGCAAAGAAAAACTCTGTATAAGTTCTTAGAAGCCCTATGTTGATCAACTGGCTCTTTTCCCTTCCATCTCGTCTCCTCATGCATTACAAAGTGCACATAACACCAATCCATAGTGGAAAAACAACTTGTTACCGCACGAGTGATGAGAATATGCCGGAAGAAACAATCAATGCTGGAAGAATGAATTAGATAGTGATAGACCATGAGAAGATCCTATTTTAATGGACGAGTGGCTTATCTTCAGGCCGTTCGACATGGATCAGTGGCTAATCATTTTTAAGCTTATTAAGAATAAATATTGTTGGTTGTGAATTTAAACGTTCTTCAGTTGAAACATGTGAACATTTTTTTTGTCAAAATTACATGAAGCACACAATATTATGAACCGAATATACAGCTCTAATTGGTTACAAAGATTCAATTTTGTTAGTTTACAGCTCTAATGGTTGTGATGATGTTTGTAAGTTTTGCTTGGTGTCATCGTTGACTTTATTCCTGGCTACCAACAAATCTGTTTTGGAAAAAGCGGTAGTTCCTAATGTTGCATAGCTTACACTGGGGCTCTGGCTGACAGGTTTTGAAGCATTTAGACGGTCTACGTGACCCACTGCCTTCCTCAGCTCACAACTTTTATATTCTGATTGAAACCACAGGCAGCACGGAATCTCATGACAAGTAACTTCTATCTACTTGCAAGTATCAATCTTTCATGTTGTGACATAATATAATTTTTTTATTACAAAATCAAATCTTGATTACCATAGATGGGCCCTTGGGAACTATTAGCTTGATTTCTTTTTTAGTTATGCAAATTTTCCCATAGGTAGATATTATCGTGGTTACTGTTCATGTGAATAGTAACTGCTTTTTATTTTTTTTCCCGATAGATTTTAAACAACCATTTAGAATGTTTGTGAAGCGACAAAAAATATAGCAATCAAGAACAATAAAAGATATGAATCAAACACAGCAAGAATTCTGGAATATAAAAGAATTCTGGAATATAAGCTGTAATAAGGGTATTGATAGTTTTCGGAAATAAGAAAAAGAATATACTCTCCTCTCTCACTCTAGAAGGAAGATCCTCCTTGCCCCCTTAGCAAAGCTAGAAAAACACTCAACAAAATTCTGATATATCCCTCTACCCACATCTTCCCCTCCTTTTTTATTCCCACTCCCATCCATAATGAATTACTCCCCCTGCCTCGCGTGTTTCTTGGCTCTTCTTTGATAAACTTAGTAAAAAATGTGGGCCTCTTCTCTCGGGTTTCCATTTTTGGCCCAACAGTATTAGTGCTTGGGCATGAAATAATTCCTCCCGTATCAGTTTGAATATAGGAAAAATAGTGAAGACTGCTGCAAAACAAGAAAGGATTCATGGTAGATTGCAATCCATAACATATTTTTATACAGACGAAATATAATAAGAAAATATGGAAACACTTCTATAACAGTTAAATAATATCAAAGATATACCATAGTCTTCATAATATCAGATCTGATTTTATAATACACGCCCTTGATCGCTGGTAATTGTAAAAGATAGTGAGGCTCATTGTCAGCTTTAAGGTACCACCATCATATACTTGTGCCACTTTATATTGTGATACCACTCAGTTTTTTTGTTTTTTTTTTCTCTGTTGATGAACCACTCTTTCTTGTATTTGTACCATTTTGCCCTGCATGATCAGAGAGAAGCTAGAAGCATTCCTTCTTCATTCCATGGAAAGTGAATTGATAATAGATGGCGCCCTAGCACAAGATATAAATCAAACATTGTCATTTTGGGCTATTCGTGAGGTAGTTCTTTTTCTTTCCCTTTTGTGGTGGTCCTGAACGTAGGCCTAATATCTGAACTAAATATTTAAAGTCAGTAGCGATCAGTTTAAAAACAGCACCAAATAACCATATTATTTCTTTTCTTAAAGAATAATCACATCAAATCCTTTAAGTTTAAGTTTACAGGGAGTACCCGAAGCTTTGATGAAGGCTGGGGCTGTATATAAATATGATTTGTCTCTGCCTCCAGAAAAGATGTACGCTCTTGTTGAGGAAATGCGGGTGTGTCTTGGTAATCACACGATCTTAAATCATTCAGAATTTTTCACGCATTTCTCGCAAACTGGACTGAAATACCTTTTTGTGATGATGAACACAAAAATACACTATCATAGCAGCTGTCAGTTGGAGAATCTTAAAATAATCTTTGTGCTTTCACCAAGTCGCATGTTCTGTTTTCCAGGTTCTGCAGCAAATGTTGTAGCTTATGGCCACCTTGGGGATGGCAACTTACATCTTAATATTTCAGCCGAACAATACACTGAGACTGTAATGACCTTTTCCCTGGTACATTTTGCCATTTGAAATAACTCGCTTTAATGGGCAGTTATCACAGATATTATCAAAAATCGAACCCTTTGTGTACGAATGGACATCTAAGCACCATGGTAGCATAAGTGCTGAACATGGCCTTGGATTGATGAAAGCGAGTAAAATTCATTACAGCAAGTCTGCTGAAACTGTAAGCATATATCTCTCCTCCGCATTTGTTGCATCGGTTTATTTATATTGGTTTCATTATATTAGTGCGAGTTTTAAACTTCTGTCTGCTCGATTTTTAACCCCCTAGTGATATTTGAAATGAATTTTTCCATCTGCAGGTGCAGCTAATGTGTGCCATCAAGAAACTACTTGATCCGAATGGGATACTTAACCCATACAAAGTTCTTCCGGAATCCGTACGTGTTACATGACGGCACGTAAGATTATTTTTAATCAAGATCTGGTGTGTTCACTGTACCAAGATTTTTGCTGACTAATATGAAAAAAAGCCATCTTCGGTAGGATCAGCCAGCTCGGCTAGGGGCTCGCCTAATATGTGTCATCAAGAAACTACTTGATCCGAATGGGATACCTTAACTCATCCAAAGTTTAGGTTGCAAACTAAATGTGAACTTGACAACCAATGGCACGTAATAATTTTTAGTCCATTTTTGTTTACTGGAAATCCTTTGGGTATGAAAAATGCCATCTTCGGCTCGGGTAGGGCCAGAAATTCAAATTATAAAACCCCCAATATCCAAAGTAAAGCATAATTCACATTCAGATATTATAATATTAAATATTTCAAAAATCATTCGTTCCCACCAAATAAACCGATGACATCACTTTCTGCCTTTTTAGAACGATCCGTCTAGTGAAACGTTAATTTTTAAATTATTTTAAGTTGAGAACAAACCATCAATCGTCCCGGTCTGCCCGGAAATCTGTTTTCCGTTGAAACTAAATGGATAGACAAAATGGACAATGGATAGAAGATGGATAATCTTATTTCAATTTTTTTTGAATCTAAATTTGAGGTAGATTCACTACATAGTTTGCATTACATCTATACTATCTTATTATAGATCAGAGTTATGTTACTAGAAGTGAATATAAAGTATGCATTTAATATGTTATTCTGAATTACAGTCCATTTTTTCTTATGTTGAAATCATATGTCCCTAGTTGCTGTGTGACCATCTCGTACAATTTATTAATAAAAAAAAGTTTCATTATGAATATTATTAAAGTAACCGATCTATGTATACTTTTAAGCCATCTAAATAAAAAGTATAGTTTTTTTTCAACGCAATAAATTTTTATAAATCATCTACGAATTAACTAATTTCCAGTGTACATATATATATATATATACATATATATATATATATATATCCTTGGCTCGAGATCCTACCTATATGGGCACTACCCTCACTTCAATTTCAACGGGTAAGATCTTGCCACACATATAATTTCAAAAAAAAAAGTGGGTCCTATATATGCATGTGCAAATCTTGGCCATCCATCCTATCATAGGGGGCAATGCCCACATGGGTAGGATGAAATAAACCGAGAATCACTCCTCAGTGTGGCGATTGTGGAGGAGTTCAACACGGCATGTCCGAACAGCTGACCTAAGTGGATCCGGATTTAAACTCACGGCAATAAGGCGATGGGCAAAGTCCTCTGCCATAGTACCAAAAAAATAGAGATATCATTCAAACTACAAATTACCAAAGATGAGATAAGATCAGACCAAATCCCTTATTTAAGTTAATTTACTCTACTCAGAGTTTTCCCCACTTGCCTTTCCCTGCTCTAGAAATACCAAGTACCATCATTCACCATTTCATTCACTCATAGCTTTACACAAACACTAATATATTTTCACTACTTAAGTTTACTTTTTGGACTGGTTTAAGCATTGGAGGGGCCCCGTCGTAAACACTCCTGACGCCATCTAACGTTTGTTCATCCACGCAGGATTCAGTTCGACTACTTCCCGACAAGGGGATTTCTACACGGTCAGATACTATTATTTGGTGAATTTGGCTCGCCAGACCGAACCCTAGATACGAAAATTTTTTAGCATCGTCAGTTTTAGATTCATTCCCTCTCTCAATAAAAAAGTTGATTTCGCTTTTCATGGGAGAAAAAACTAGATAAATCCATTAAAACTAATTCTTTATTGGAGCTTTGATGCGAATCGCTTGATTAATTGAGATGACATGATGTCTCTATTGCATCTAGATATTATGTTTGAGATCTCAATTTAATTTAGTTAATTCATTACTTCGTCACACCTTGTATCATGCTCCGGGCTTCGGGTCCAGATCCACACAAACACGACTGCACAATGAACCTTTATAACAACTATTTCGAATCCGTCATTATTTTACGAAAATAATTAATCTAAATTGATTTATGAGTCAATTTATCTTATTATAAACTTATTTAAATATTCATTTTTTTTTAATATAGGACAAGAGTATTGCACTTGATTAAAGTATTTTCCTCCCATATAATCTGTGAGGCTCGGGGCCGAAGAGGACGGGGGGTGATCGCCGGTGTCATCAGTTGCACGGACAATGAGCGGCTCCTGACAGGCTTCTAGGTGGAGGGAACATGAATGAACCGACCCACACGGGAATGAGAGGGATTCCGAGACTGTTCAATGTAATGGACTGTACAGTTAAAGAGGGCTTAAAAGATTTGTTTGGTACTACTCATATTACGAAGGTGCATCTTCTTTTCGGTAGCTCATCACATAAGAACTCCAAAGTTAAGCGTGCTTGACTTGGAGCAATTTTGGGATGTGTGACCTCCTGGGAAGTTTCCTATGGTGCGTGTGAGTGAGGACATAAGCACGCTGGAAAGACTCGTCTTGGTACAGTGAGGACAGTCGTCAAATCTGGGGCATTACATAATCTCAAATTCCACCTAGATCTAATGTTTGTTTCAACAACGAACATAATTATAAGTGTGAGGTGTTAATCAATCCAGTGTGCTAAAGTGACATCAAAACCAATCATCACCAATATATGTGATCGAGGTGTTTTCTGGCTGACTGTAAATCAAAACAAAAAAACATATGCATGTGTATAACCGACTGAGCTGAGCAGTTAAAGTCAAGATTATCTCTCATTAGGCTCACCAAGAAAGAATCAATCCACAGGAAAAATAGATCGAACCACATAATTCCTTGTGTTGTTATCTTGTGATGCATGTTATTTGATTTCGCATTTCTTGAATCTGTGATAATCCAACTAGTTTATAATCCCTCTGCACTTTTTGCACTCAATTCTGTGGTAGTATAGAGTCTAAGTTGTGGTAATATTCACAACAATAAGTGAGCGGATCATTGAGATAAAACATTTTGTAACAGTCCTATATTTCATAGTTCAATCAAATAAATTAGTGGAAGCCATAATTAGGACACATTTAAGATGCTTCATTCATTTATTATGACTCAATCTTGATGGCCTCTTTATACACTAGTCTCAATGTTGGCCAATAATCAATAAAGTTAAGAGTGAGTCTCGTGTGAGATCGTCTTACGGATCTTAATCTGTGAGACGGGTCAACCCTACCCATATTCACGATAAAAAGTAGTACTCTTAGCATAAAAAATAATACTTTTTAATGGATGACTCAAATAAGAGATCCGTCTCACAAATACGACCCGTGAGACGGTATCACACAAGTTTTTGTCTAAAGTTAATACTCGAAACCTAAAAAAACAAAGTAGGATTATTCATATACCAAAGCACTCGAAGTATCATATACATCACCAAATGCATGTGTTTAGTTGACATAAAAAACGATTTAAAGACTCATTTGAAATGACGACAACTGTTTTATATATATATATATATATATATATATATATATATTCAAAATCATATCAATGACTATGATATTTATCAAAATTATTCAAAAAAAAATTTTTTAAAAAAAAGAAGGTAGATTTTGATATTCACTCAAAAAATCAAATGGATTTGAAATTATTTCAAATACCTCAAACGTCATGTAGAAATATTCATAGATTCATGAACTCTAGAGGTATACTGTTTTCAAATGACATGACAAGAGGAAAGACCATATTTCCAACATATCTTAATATTCAACCAAATCAAAGACTACTACGTGTTACATTCTTGAATGTTTACAAGTTGATGCTTTTTACGAAGAAAGTACCAAGAAGTTCGCTTTCGTAGGAATCGTCTAACCAATTTTCGGAGTCATCTACTAGCATATATATATTGTGGGTATATAAATAAATTCATGTTTCATTTTTTACCATCTGAAATAAATTGGAAAAAAAGACACAAAAACATATATATATATATATAATGAAATACAATAATAAATTATATGGATTATCTTGAATAATTTTAAAATAATTATTAATTTTTACTCTTTTAAAATAAGAGAAGAAGTTCAAGTACCGATAGATTTATCATCCACATCAAAATTAATTGCTCCGTAAAACTCGGTCTCACTCGTTAAATAGTAACAGATAATGGTCGAGTCTTGTATCCATCAAATAACATAAATGAATAGTCTCCTATTAACATTTTCTCAAACGAGTATCTCGCACAAGACTTGTCCAGTGTAGTTTACATGGTTAGCGTAATTTGCAGACTGTTGTGTTATCTCGGGAGTTTACGTAGTATACATTGAAAAATAGTAGCTAAAAATTCTCATGTCATAAAAAAAACGAACAAAGTAATATCGAATATTACAGGCTGGGGTGCACCAAGGTGTAGTGAACAATTTGTGTAGGTACACGTTATTGTCGTTAATTAAACGAAATTAGAAGCATACAAAGCTAATTAAAGACATTTTCCCAACAGCCAAATAAACAAGGGCCATATCAAAATTTTGAATCTATAAATATAAATCAGAGGCTTGAATATGCCTACATTAATTCTTATTGAAAATCAAACCGAATATGTGGTTGAAGGGACTTCTACCTCTTGGCATTTTAATTGCCACATTTCTTCTCTTTTCCTCCGAAGTAGCCGCAAGGGAATTGGCTGAGACTCCCATTACCAAGGATAAAGGTAAGAATATTTACTTTGAATGTGTATACTATTTTGTTAGGATATTTGACAACTCCAACTATTTGATATAATCATTTCGGTAAGTTCTACAATTAAATTATTTTTTGGCACATTTTGTAATTATTTTGCACCTTTTGTAATTATTATTTTCAAATGAAATCTTTCCCCAAATTATCAAAATCAAACGGCCAATTTTTTCAATTTAAATTAACCATTAAACGAATTGTGTATTTTCATTGTATAAAGCATAACTTATTTGTGATCAATTATTTAAAAATTAAAAGGATAATCAGTTTTAAAAAAGAAATTTAATTTTCAATATTGTATCCAAAAATCAAAAATAGTTTACGCGGAATTATAGTCATTATTCTAAAAAAATCTATACTATCAAATTAATATATTATCTTTTTCAGTTTTTAATAATTGATCACAAATAAATTATATGTTAGCATCTGAAAATAATTTAATTACTAATCTATTCTTTTAATTTACTTTTAAATTATTTATTGATATTATGTCTGTATTTTCTATTGTCGCATCAATATTTTTCGATGTCATATCTTCATTAATAAAAATAAAAAATACACAAAGTTTAGGGATTAATACACAATTTTGGCGAGTTAGAAGATCAAAAAACAAACATGACACCGTAGGTGATTAAATTAGCTATTTTTTCTTTTTTATTTTACAAATTTGTTGGCCAAAATATAAAGACTGATATTATTTTTATCGGCTAATTATTGGATTAATACGACAGTTTGCCAAGTAATCGGATCAATATCACAATTAGATTTACTCCAGGATCAATTTAGTTATTTTTCCCTATTTTAAAAAACAAAAATACATGTCATTTTTTTTAAAAAAAAATAAAAAATTGTTCTAAAAACACGTCAAATTCTATGCTCACAACTATTTTTTTTTTCTTTTTACAAATGCACGTGCTGTTCATATGTCGAATTGGAGGTGCTTGGTTTGGTGGCTGTGGTTATGGCTGCTGTGGTTATGGCAATTACGGATGCTGGTGCTGTTCCCATGCCGGCCAGGAAGCTCGGCAGGCCAAGCCTTGAAATCAATGAAAATCTACACTTAAATCCAACTACTGAATAGATAAATTCATATATGTATTACGCATTAAGTATATGTTTCACATATCTTTTGATAAGATATACATAATTCATTCAACGAAATATGTAAAAGATTCGGAACAAGATATATTCGAAGTTCGCTCAAAAAAAAAAAGGAGGTTCAAGTTTCTGTAATATTTACTGTCGATGAACACAAATTGATTCTTAAAAAATATATTCTTATTGTTATTATTTTTGTTATAATAATTATGAACAGCACAAAATTGTTATTACTCTTATAGTTAACATTAATATTACTATTATTATGATTTTTGTTAGCATTAGGGTATTATCTTAAGATTTATCCAACTATCATTATTTTCGTATGCACGGAAAAAACAATGAAACTCACATATATAAGAATAAATGTGGCGAAACCACTTTAAACCACATTCGACGCACGGCGAACACTGTTGCAGATTCACTAGCGTCTTTTGCTATTTCTCACTCTACTTCCTTTGTTTGGAAGCCCGGAGATTTTTCTTATTGGTTTATAAATTTTGTAACTAATGATATTTCTTAATCTCAATAATATTACAAGTTTTGCGATAAAAAAAGAATAAATGTGTATCGCCGGATAAATGCAATGCCCTAAGGGTAGTTGAACTCAACTTACCAATGTTTGGATGCATATATATAAATATAAGTGGAGGTAAATAGACCATTACAAACTTTTTCTCATCGCTTGGTTTATTTTATATTTAATTTTTGCCTGTACTTGTGTGTTCTTATCTTGAAATCCAAGACATTTATCATGTTTGTATTTTCATTGAATTACTTACCGATATTTCATTCTTATTTTGAAAATTTTATATAGCATTTGATCATCCTCATTAAAACCATTTCCCTTTTGAAAACTATTCAATTTCAGCAGGGAAAAATAACTATTCGCATTCAACAAAAAAAAAAAAGAAGAAGAATTTATTCAATTGCTCTTGCTTGATCCACGTATGCTCTTCTATGGCTTAGCTGCTATTTGTTGCTTCAACCCTGTCTCGATTGCTCTTGCTTGATCCACAAACTCAACAAGTATCACTGATATGATTGCAATTATTGATATATATATATATGGAGCCTAATTATTTTATCAAGGAAATTTTAGACATTTGACATATATTGATTGTGATCTTGATATTATTTATATTGGTTGATAACAATTATTGTATCATTATCGTACTCAGATAGAGCAGAAAAATATTTCTCAGAGGAGAGACTCTTGCAATTCTCATTGCATTATTGATTTCAATATAGTGAAAATTTGCATTTGTGTCAAGTGGACGTAACTCTCGGTGAAAAACTATCAAATCTTGTGTATTCTTGTGCATATATTTTATTTTTACAAATTTTTATCTATTTAGATAATTAAAATCGAGACTTTATTCAAACAACTAGTATCATAGCGATAGGTTGAATTTAAAAATGATACATGAAATTGCGAAATTTGATGGAAAAAATTTCTCTTTCCAGATAATACTGATCGACAACTATATGTACGATTAAAATTGTATCTACCACTTGAGTGGAAGAAACTGGAGGATATGTCAGATGTCGATTGAAATATCTTTCATAGACAAGTATTAGTGGTTATTCGAGTTAAAATGTCGAAGAATGTGGCTCATAACATTGGAAAGAAGAAATTGATTGTGGAAATATAAAGGTTCTGTCAAATTTATATGAAAAGTCTTCAACGTACAACTTATGCCCCCCGTTGTCAATTATTTTTTCTCTCCCGTGTCTTCACCCTTGGTCCCTTCGTATCCTTTTCCTCAATGTACAAGGCTCTATTTTTTTTTTCCCTTAGCTAAAAAAGTTGAAACGCACGGCCCAAGAGTGAATTGAAAGATTGCACAAGTCTCCTTGCAAAATAAAATAGATATTTTCCTCTAAATCATGTTCATAAAATATTGGCCGCAAACTGTTCCTAGGTTGTGTTTGGGTTGATAAATTTTGACGCATAAGATGATTTCAAATCAAAGTATTTGAAATCTATACATATGATGTAATGCCCGAGATTTATTTGCTGATAATTTGCGATTATTGATTTATGATTTGATATGATTATGAATGATCATTCGGAGACACGAATTGAGGTAACATGTAAGATTCAATGTGCGAGGACAGTACCCCTCGTGCATATGCACGCATATGCGTGAGGCAGACAGAGGACCTCGCGCATATGCGCGAGCTGTGTGGGAAGCCAACTGCCGAGTCCAGAGAGTATCGCGCATGTGCGCGGAAGTAGTGCGCGCATATGCGCGAGCTGCCGAGGAGATTATTGACGAGACCAATAGGTCTCGCGCATATGCGCCGAGGAGGGTCGCGCATATGCGCGAGACATGCAGCAAGAACATTGAGCCACATGGTCTCTCTCATGCATTGACATATATAGAAGTTTTAATTTCCTTCAGAACAACACAGCAAAAAAAAGAAACCGAGAGGAAGTGCTGAAAGAATTTCAATTCTTTGAATCATAGATTTGCGATTGTGCAAATTCCAACCGTCTGATTTTGAATCCGAGTGCAGTACCGTGTTTCTAGCGACGAGAGATTCAATTAGATGTAAGTTTTATTGCGTTTGGTTATATTTTGAACTTATGATATTGCCAGAATCATATATGATTCATTTATGATGTTTTCGATATGTTAGACATCGTATAATCGAAACTGGATCGAAGAACAGATACCGTATGAAATTTTTTGATTTTTCGAATGGATTTGATTGAGATTTGATATCAGAATTGTGTTATTATCGATTATGAGATGTTGGAATCGATATCTGATAGATATTGTATCGCTGGTATATTGAGATTGTACAGTTATGCCGCTTGAACAGAATTTGATTTAGTTCTGATTATATCCAGTATTGATTTGAGCGGTGTATTGATATTATACTCCTCGATATTGTCATTGCCAGATTGAGTATTGACAGGCTTTGAATCTGAGACTTTGACAGAGTCAGATTTACAGAAAGAAAGGTATAAATAAATATTAACCAGGAGATTGACTCGAGTCAGATTAGACTTGAGTTTCCCAAAAACCACATACTTTATTTTATTGCATTGAAGTTTGCAATTCATGAGATTGATATGCGTAGTCTATTGATTTATAGCAAAGCGTGTATTGAGTCATGGGCGGAGATGCCTAGTCATTGGCGGATATGCCTAGTCTGTGGTGGATATGCCAAGATACTGGATGTGTGAATTATATCGATGTCGCTTAGGAGTTGATTCATTCTTATCGCTGAGATTCGATATATGTGCCAATGTCCAGAAACTGGGATCTCTAGATTAGAGATGAGTCGAGTCTGAGATGGCGAGTCATTAGTTGATTTACAGTCTTATATCGATTCAGTTTTCAGATTTGATACATGTTACTGATGACTGTTTATGTTTTTATATATGTTTTTATATGATTGCATTTATTCATTGTTTATACTGGGATTATATTCTCACCGGAGTTATCCGGCTGTTGTCGTGTTTGTATGTGTGCATGACAACAGGTGGGACATGATCAGGATCAAGAAGAGGATGAGAGAGGACAAGTTAGCGTGGAGATCCGGATCAGAAGTAGATATGCTTCAGGACTTGATATATAGTAGTTGAGCCCTAGTTTGATTTTAATGTATTGAGTACGAGACATGTACTTTACTTTTGATATGTATATCAAAATGATTCCATTATGTTCCGCACTTCTATTTAAAAAAAAAATAAATTAGACCCAGTTTATTAAATTGATCCAATTAATCCCAAAAATGATTAAGAAATGAATTAGCGTCCGAGTCCCCACATATGAAATTATGAGGTTGATGAGTAGATTTGAAATTGAAGCAAAAATATTGTATTTAGCTAACAAAAGATATTTTAAATCATATATTCTAATTTTGAACAAAATGAATATAATGGATTTGAGGTATGGATTTGAAATCAAATCCACTCAAATTCTTCAAACAAAATGCAAACTAAAAGAGACCGAGATTTGGGGAATTTGTGCAGGATATTTCTTCTCTTTTTCCGGCACTTTATCTCGATTCCTTGGTTTCACTTATACGCCATACAAAATCATAATTAGGAGCTATAAATATTAATTTAATAAACATTAAAATTCAACCTAATCAAAAACAAATAAATTAAATAAATGTATCAGAAATATTGAACATAAAAGCTAATTTACATTGTTTTTTTTTTAAAAAAAGATAATTTATGATCTATTTTTGTTTTAAACTGAATTATTCTTAGTTACATGTGTTTTTTATTTGTTTGTTTTGTCACGCCTCGAGACCGGGGTTAGTCGACACCGGCATTATTCAATAATCACATAATTGCTAAACAACAAGGCTCGTATTACAGTATAAACCAAAACCAGTTTATATATCATAAATACCATAAAAATGGAATCGTCTTTACAATAGTAACTCTGAAAACGATAAAAAATCTACGAAAACTTTTACAACTTGAATTAAAACTTACTAGAACATAATCCTAATTAAAATTCTTCATGCGTCCACTATCAGTCCAAAAACTGGTGTCTGATTCTTCTTTCTCTATTTCTTCTTTTGATTTATCTGGGAGGGTAGAGTAAGTGGTGAGTATTTTGGGAACTACTCAGTAAGTGGGGGCCGTTCGAGCACAACATAACAAAATGCAAAAAAAGTTCGAAACACACACCTTTCATAACATGACTCATACCACGTGCACATCATTAACCAGACACTGAGAATCATCTACTTTCAATGGTTTACTAATATCAGTCCCTAATTTTTACTCCTCTAAGGGGGCGAGGCCGTATAGCAGTTATATCCCCCACCGCGTAAGGGTACGTCATGATTGGGATTCCCACCCATATCAAGTTGAATTCTCACAGTGTCAAAACATTACTCATGCCAAAAATCATAACCAGAAGGAGTAGAAAAATTTGCACTCGACCGAATTTTAAAACACGCGAAATGCATAACCGAAATTTACACATTTAAAACAAGCCAACTTACCTTAATCCTTGAAGAAAAACATGAAAAATTCGAAAATCATAGAAGAATCATGCAACCGGCTCTTCGAAAACGCAACAGCACATCGCTCGGAAAATCAGCCCGTCTTGAAAAATTCTTTGCACCTTATTGAACCGTTGGATCGGGCTCCAATTTCACATACGTTCAAACATTCGTTGAATAAATTATGAACGGTGCAGATCGGGTTTGGAGTCGTTTTAACCTGTTTATGGATGAAAAATCATAGGTATACTGTTTGCCGTTTATAATCGGAGCAGTTTTTTTGCGAAGGCTATAAACAAAAAACTAACCGTTGGATTTGGCCGAAATTTGGATTTGTTATTCGAAACATATGGAACCACATTCTGAACAGTGGAGATCGGATTCCGAGTATCCGAGTAAGAGAAACGAATTTCTGAACTTCAGCTGAATTTTGATGACTCGTGCAGAATTTTGGAGAGGAATTTCGAAAATTAGAGAGAAAAACTCGAAATTTGATGTTCAAATTCTAAATGGAAGCTTCTCCTATTTATAGAGGTGTGACTGCTATCGAGATCGTGTATTATCTTCTCGTGTTTGAATTTTCGAATCAAATTTTAAATCTAGGATAATTATCATATCAAATCTTATATCTTTATCTTGTAAAAATCTTTCAAACTTTAAATTTATATCTCAAAAATTTACCTGCTTATATCCAAAAATTTCTTATTTTATTTCTTAGATCATGATCTATTTTTTTATCTCAAATTCAAAATATATATACAATATTATCTTAAATTTCGAGCTCCAAAAATATTGTACACGATATAATTATCTACCCAACTTTAGATAATCTTGCAAAATCTTACATCTTCAATAATGAGATAGATACCCGGAGATTGCGCAAATCCTAGTACCATTAAATTACAAATATTATCACGATTATGCAAAAATCTTGGATTTTACATGGTTACCTAAATTAATAAATGCTGAATTGAGGTACCATTTTCATTCCACGAAGCTAGTGAAAGCTTATTTGTACATATCTCAAGTCTTCTATACTGTACAAGTCTTCTCTATCATGTGTTATTATTCTTGGTCCCAAGAAGGAATGCAACTGTATAGAGAGAAGACTTCAAAACATACATAATGCAATCAGACAAGCGACTTTTAATTATTCATTTTCAAAATTTTCATTTTTTGGCTTATTGTTCATTTAATAATTTTTTATTTTAATATTATAGAAAATTTTGAATTTTATAATTGGTTTTGTGATTTTTAATTTATGATTTATACAAATTAATGTAATATTCAATAATAACAAAAGATGATCCAAAAAAATGTCACTTGATTCTTAATAATTGAATAGCATTGCAGCAACCATGATTTCTTTTTAGCATTTTCAAATATATAAGCTATGATATTTTTATACAAAATTATATCCACATAATGCTAAATAATATTCTTCACATATATATTTTCAATTCAAAAACAAGCCTATAGATTAATCAATTGATATATTTTAAAAAATTTATAAACATGCATACAAACCCACATATATATACACATGTAAGGATTAAATGATTTAAATTTATTTATAAATATAAAGATTGAAAAATTATTTCATAATTACAAAATTATAAAATCATATAAAAAAATTTCACAAAAGTCTATAAAATTCTTGCAAAAAAATTTATATGAATCCACATAAATCTGTTTATAAATCTATGAGATTCTGTAAAAGTCAATAAAAATCTATCAAATCCATAAAAGTCTATAATTTGAAAAAGCAATCAAAAGTGAACAATTTGTGGAGTAGTACGTTATTGTCGTTAATTAAACTAAATTAGAAGTATACAAAGCTAATTAAAGACATTTTCCAACAGCCAAATAAACAAGTGCCTACACATAATATAAAAATTTTGTATCTATAAATATAAATCAGAGGCTTGAATATGCCTACATTAGTTCTTATTCAAAATCAAACCGAATATATATGTTGTTGAAGGGACTTCTATCTCTTGGCATTTTAATTGCCACATTCATTCTCATTTCCTCCGATGTAGCTGCAAGGGAATTGACTGAGACTCCCATTACCGATGATTATGGTAAGAATATTTACTTTGAATGTGTATACTGTTCTGTTAGGATATCTGACAACTTGCACTATTTTATATAACCATTTGGTCCATTTCGATAAGTTCTACAATTAAATTAATTTTTTGGAAGACTCCACCCCCAAATCGAACTAAAACAATCATTTTTCACCTTTTTACTATTATTATTTTCAATTGAAATCTTTCCCCAAATTATCAAAATTAAATCGCCAATTTTGTCAATTAAAATAAGCCATTAAACGAATTATGTAATAAAATGGATTTTCATTGTATAAATTAAAACTTATCTGTGATCAATTATTTAAAAATCAGTTTGTATATATATGAAAACGATATAAAACAAATATTTGATAATATATCGTCAAAATAAATGGTGTGAAATTTTAATTTTTTTTAAAAATTGACACTGACGAGAGACAATTGCTATGAACTTGACAATAAAAAAAATTTAATATCAAAATTTTTAATTATTTCTCGAGTCTAACTATTCATATAATATTTAATATATAAATTAAATTTATGTATAGATAGATATCTATAGATAATAATATAATAGTAAACACATGTGAAAAATCAAATTACAATGTTTTTTCCCCTAGAAGCACTTATTAAAAAAAACTCATTAATAATGTTTAGACCGAGTTAAAAAAAAAAGTCATATTTAAAAAATATGGTTTTTGGACTTAATTTTGGTATTTCTTTCTTTGTTTTTATTTTAAAAGGAAATTTAATTTTCAATATTGTATCCAAAACTCAAAGATATTTTATGCGGAATTATACTCATTATTCTAAAAAAAAAAATCTATATTATCAGATTAATATATTATCCTTTTCCGTTTTTAATAATTGATCACTAATAAATTATATGTTAGTATCTGAAAATAATTTAATTACTACTCGATTCTTATAATTTACTTTTAAATTATTTTATTGATATCAGGTCTTTATTTTACAGGTATCACATCAACATTTTCCAGTACAATATCTTAATTCTTATGAAATAAGACTAAAAATTAAAAAAATATGCAAAGTTCAAGGATTAAAACACAACTTTGGCGAGTTAGAAGATAAAAAAAATAGACATGACAACGTAGATGAATAAATTAGCTATTTTTTTTTAAAAAAAAAATTTGTTGGCCACACCTAAACTTTCGAATAAAATATAAAGACTGATATTATTTTTCTCAGCTAATTATTGGATTGATACGACAGTTTGCCAAGTAATCGGATCAATATCACAATTAGATTTACTCCAGGATCAATTTTGTTATTTTTCCCTATTTTTAAAAAACGAAAATACATGTCATTTAAAAAAATTGTTCCTAACAAAAAAATTTTGTTCCTAACAACTGTGTGCTGTTCATATGTCGAATTGGAGTAGGAGGAGTAGCAGCATATGGACCTGTTACTGGCTGTCGATATGGCTGCTGTGGTTTTTATTATGGCAATTACGGATGCCTGGTGCTGTTCCTATGCCGGCCAAGAAGGTCGGCAGGCCAAGCCTTGAAATCAATGAAAATCTACACTTCAATCCAACTACCGAATGGATAATTCACATATGTTATCACATATCTTTTGATAAGATATATGACAGAATTCATTCAATAAAATATGTACAAGATTCAGAACAAGATATATTCGAGGTTCATATAAAAAAAAAATAAGGAGGTTCAAATTTCTAGAATACTTGCAGTTTTTCTTGAGTCTGCCCTCATCTACCGTGGATGAACACAAATTGATTCTTCAAAAATATATTCTCATTGTTATTATTTTTATTATAATAATTATGAACATCACACAGTTGTTATTACTCCTATCGTTATCATTGCTATTACTATTATTATGATGTTGTTAGCGTTAGGGTATTATATTAAGATTTATCGCACGATCATTATTTTCGTATGCACGGAAAAAACAATGAAACTCAGATATATCTATACATATTATAAAAGTGTGAATCAAGGTCAAAGTTTTTCTATCGTGTAATGTCAACTTTGCCCTTAATTTGTACATACAGGAAAAATTTAGTGAGGATGTTTTTGTCAAATCAGTTATTATGATAAGGACAAAATTGTCAAACTACATTTATGTTAGATAATGATCAAATCTATACAATTATTATTATTTATTATTTATTATATAAAAGTGTGAAACAAGGTCAAAATTTTTCTATTGTGTAATGTCAACTTTGTCCTTAGTTTGTACATACAGGAAAAATTTAGTGAGGAATTGAGGATGTTTTTGTCAAATCAGTTATTATGATAGGGACAAAATTGTCAAACTACATTTATGTTAGATAATGATCAAATTGCCAAAAAAGCTGAAACTTTAAAATTCTTTGATTTTTATTTTCTTGTAGATGAATTGAACAAACTTTTTTCACAAAAAATATTAATTTGAAAAGATTGAAATACCAAAATATATTGGTTTTATTTGCTTATAGATGAAGTGAAAAAGAATTTTTTCAAAAAAAACTTAATTTGTAGATTTTTTGACAAAAAAGTTAATTTGTAGAAGATTAAAATAACAAAATTCGTTTGTTTTATTTTCTTGTAAATAAAGTGAAAATATTTTTTACAAAAATTAATTTGTATAACGATATGATGTTAAATATCTTTTATTTTACGTTCATTAAGATTAATTATTTTAAAATGAAGAATTAAACTATTGAAGCCAAATAATTAAACTAATTTTATTTTTGTTTTAACAAGGTTGGTGTCATGAAGAAGGTTCGATATTTAATTACATTTACGAAATGATACAAGAATTATCAGATATAAATATAGATAATCCTAATAAATATTTCATTGATATTTATTTTATCTATATTTCTTTATCAAAAAGAAAGTCAACTAATATTGTTCAAAGCATTGGTTCATTATGAAAATTTAACGATATAAGATTGAATAATATATTTGTATTAATTTTAACTATATTTTCCTCTTTTTAAAGGCTATAAACTATAACAATTATTTTATGAGAGATTCTTGCAATTAACGAATGATTATTTTTATAAGAGATATATATTGACAAATCAGTTATAGTTTTTGTAACATTAAAATATATATCTTTGAATGTAAATTTTTAAAATTATGATAAATAAATTTTTATAAAATTTATTCATTAGCAATACACACTACTTCTCCATAGACAAAGTCAAAGTTATTTGGTTTTTTTTTTACTTGTAGATGAAGTGAACAAATGTTTTTTACAAAAATATTTGTTTGAATGTGATTTATTTTATTTTGTAGATTTATATTCTTTTGAATGATTTTATATATGCAAGAAATTTATCTTTAATTTGGTGAGGAAGTTTTTGTAAAATCAATTATTATGATGATGTCAAGATTATCAATCTACGTATGCTAGGCAAGGATCAAGTTGCCAAGAAGATTGAAACTCCAAAATTCTTTGGTTTATATTTTCTTGTAGATGAATTGAACATATTTTTTTCCGCAAAATATTAATTTTAGAATATTGAAATACAAAAAATCATGGGTTTTATTTGTTTATAGATGAAGTGAAAATAATTTTTTTCCAATAAAATTAGTTTGTACAATATTGAAATACCAAAATTCTTTTGTTTTATTTGGTTGTAAATATTGCGAATTTTTTCCACAAAAACCATAATTTGTGTAAAGACATGATATTAAATATCCTCTATTTTGCATTAATTGAGAATAATTAATTTAAAACGACGAATTAAAATAATGAAGCCAAATAATTAAATCATGTGGGTTGGTGTTATGAAGAAGGTTCGACGGTTAATAACATTTTACAAAAATGATACAAAGCATTATTGGATATAGAAGAAAGATAACCTTATAAATATTTCGTGAGTATTTATTCTATCTATTTTTTTTTTTTATAAAAAAATCCAACTAATATTTTTCAAAGCCTTAGTTTATTATTAAAATTTAACAATATATGACTGAATACATACAGTTTTACTAATTTTAACTATTTTCCGTCTTTGTAAAGATCAGAAACTATAACAATTACTTATTTGATGATCTTGCAATTGACGAAGATGTGTTTTATAAAGGATGAATATAAGTAAATCAATTATAGATTTATGTAATCTGAAATGTCATATCTTTGAAGGTAATTTTTTAAAATTATTATGAATAAATCTTTACAATAATTATTCATTATTGCTCAATATTTCTCCTTATGAGTTATGATTGATAATCAGAAAGGTCAAATTTATTTGTTTTTATTTGCTTGTAGATGAAGTGAACATATATTTTTCACAAAATATTAAATTGAATATGATTTGTTTTATTTTTTAAATCTATAATCTTTCGAATGAGTTATATATGCAAGAAGTTTCTCAGAAAAAAAATTAATATATACAAATTTAATACTTCCAATAATATAGTATGAAATATAAAAAAAATGATATCATAATTTTGAATTTTTGTATTTAAATAACATATTGCATAAATATGTTATATCATTAAGAGTTGAACATTTTTTGATAAATATAATAAAATATTAATTAAATCATATTTTGTCAGTTGTCTAGAAGATAGAATAACCAAAATTCATTGATTTTATTTGCTTGTATATTAAGTTAAAATATTTACAAAAATAAATATAATTTATAGAATACTAAAATAACAAAATTCTTTGGTTATATTTGCTTGATGAAACAAACTTTTTTTTCCTACAAAACACTTAATTTGTGTAGAGATTTGTAGAGGCATCAAATAGAGAAGAATATACATTTCTTCTCATAAGATTTGCTAATAAAGATGACGACAATATTGTTTTTTCACAGAGTAGAAAAACTGATGACAAAAAAAAATAAAAATAAAAGCAATATAAATTGAAAATATAAAAGAAGAAAACATTTGACACAATAATTAATTTAAGGTTTAGAATATATTATCTATATTATATTTTTATTTGTCATAAATCAATAATACGTGGTAAAATAAGTGGGCAACGTTATGTATTATACTTTTTCTTCTCTCAAATTTAATTTTAATAACTATTGTGATATCAATTTTATATTATATTTTCTCCAATGTCTAATTTATACAAAATTATAATATTTATTACTACTATGTTTTTCAACAATTATTAATTTATTTAGATTGCACTTGGATAAATTGATTTCAAATTTATGGATTATAATTATAATTTTATTGTTAACAATAAAACAATATATCAAATTTTGAATCCACACATTACTTATTTACATATTATTATTTATATAAAGTAAAATAAATTTCAAATAACATTATTATTGGGTGAACTTGAAAAATATCATAATTAACATGAAATACTACTATATAAACATGAAATGAGTGGATTTGAAGTTTATGATGTTACTTATCTAAAATAACAAAAATACATTTGAATGTATTGAAATCCATGGATTTGAAATCCTTCCATTCAAGAATAACCTTAAATTTATAACACATAAAATTTTTAAACAAATATCTTTTGCACTCATTTTATAATACATGTAGTACAAATTATATTACATTGAATTTCCTACGGATAATGCTAAAGGTACAACCAATATATCGTACTGCGATATTTACAAAAATTATATCGTGAGATTTTGTTATTATCTAATGAGATTTTATATTTAATTTATAATGAGATTTTAATAAATGAAATTTCTGTATTGATTTTTTTGAATTGTAAGAATTATTGTACAAATTTGGTTGCACATGTAGCATTACTCATTGTCTATCGACTAATATAGCATGAAATTATTATTATATAATTTTTTGTAAATTAATCTCTTCTGATCTCATTTATTTAACAACATTTATTGATAATAGAAATGTATTTTCACGTGCGCTTTAACTAGTAAGAATAAATGTGACGAAACCACTTTAAACCACATTATGCGCATGGAGGACGTTGTTGCAGATTCACTGACGTCTTTTGCTATTTCTCACCAAACTTCTTTTGTTTGGAAGCCGGAGATTTTTCTTATTGGTTTGTAGATTTTGTAACCAACGATATTTTTTAATCTCAATAATATCATATGTTTTGCGATCAAAAAAGAATAAATGTGAACGTACAGGTTATATGAAAAGTCTTAAACGTACAACTAATTCTCTAAAATGAGTGATCATATATAATCTGAACAACAGCTATAAACTATCCCAAATAATTACCATATTTTTTTATAGCTTTATATAAAAATTTAAAATTTTGTGTATATACTTAAAGTTATACTCAGAGTTATATTTTGCATAATAAATTACAAAAGTAACGTTAACTTCAATTAAATCTCTTTTATTTTGTTATTTTATATTACCCTTGAAAAAGAAAAAAAGAAAAATGTCTTTTTGTGTGTTAATCTAAATATACATCTGGCGTTACTTTATACAAATATATGACTAATATTTTTTTTTTATCATATATAATAGTTTAACTTACCTCTAAAAATTCCGAAGTTGCCCCATTTGTCAATTATTTTTTCTTAATCCCGTCTCTTGACCCTTGGTTCCTTCGTGTTCTTCTACTCCCAAACATGTATTGGCTACTCGAAACCCCCCTTTCCTCAATGTACAAGGCTCTAATTTATTTTTCCCGAGCTGAAAAATTGATACCCACGGCCCGAGAGTGAATTGAAAGATTGCTTCATAAAATAAATATCAAAAAATTAGTTAAATAACATGGGTCAACTCTTTTTAAGAAAATGACCTCCTCAAGTGAGGATTGAGGAGGTCAATTTCTTAAAAAAAAACGAGTTGACCGAGTTTAAAAAAAATATCCCTAAAATATCGGTGCAAACTTTGTACTGAAATTCTTTAGATTGGTTTGGATTGATAGATTTTTACGTATGAGATGATTTCAAATCAAAATATTTGAAATCTATACATATGAAATTATGAGGTTGATGAGTAGATTTGAAATTGAAGCAAAAATATTGTATTTAGCTAACAAAAGATATTTAAATCATATATTCTAATTTTGAACAAAATGAATATAATGGATTTGAGGTATGGATTTGAAATAAAAAATCCACTCAAATTATTCAAACCAAATGCAAACTAAAAGAGACCGAGATTTGGGGAATTTGTGCAGGATGAGTGGGTCTCATGTGAGACCGTCTCACGGATCATAATCTGTGAGACGGGTCAACCGTACTCATATTCACAATAAAAAGTAATACTCTTAGCATAAAAAGTAATATTTTTTCATGGTTGACCCAAATAAGAGATTCGTCTCACAACTACGACCCGTGAGACCGTCTCACACAAGTTATTTTTTCTGCTCATCTGATTCTAAAATCCTGGTTCTGCTCTTGAGATGCAGTTTGCCATGATTTTTTAACCTTCTTTTTAAACCCCCTACGTGGAAAATTGTGGTAAAATGAACTTGAGATGCAGCTTGTCGAAAAATTTAGCGAGTAATTGAGGATGTTTTTGTCAAATCAGTTATTATGATAGGGACAAAATTGTCAAACTACATTTATGTTAGATAATGATCAAATTGCCAAAAAAGCTGAAACTTTAAAATTCTTTGATTTTTATTTTCTTGTAGATGAATTGAACAAACTTTTTTCACAAAAAATATTAATTTGAAAAGATTGAAATACCAAAATATATTGGTTTTATTTGCTTATAGATGAAGTGAAAAAGAATTTTTTCAAAAAAAACTTAATTTGTAGATTTTTTGACAAAAAAGTTAATTTGTAGAAGATTAAAATAACAAAATTCGTTTGTTTTATTTTCTTGTAAATAAAGTGAAAATATTTTTTTCACAAAAACTTAATTTGTATAACGATATGATGTTAAATATCTTTTATTTTACGTTCATTAAGATTAATTATTTTAAAATGAAGAATTAAACTATTGAAGCCAAATAATTAAACTAATTTTGTTTTTGTTTTAACAAGGTTGGTGTCATGAAGAAGGTTCGATATTTAATTACATTTACGAAATGATACAAGAATTATCAGATATAAATATAGATAATCCTAATAAATATTTCATTGATATTTATTTTATCTATATTTCTTTATAAAAAAGAAAGTCAACTAATATTGTTCAAAGCATTGGTTCATTATGAAAATTTAACGATATAAGATTGAATAATATATTTGTATTAATTTTAACTATATTTTCCTCTTTTTAAAGGCTATAAACTATAACAATTATTTTATGAGAGATTCTTGCAATTAACGAATGATTATTTTTATAAGAGATATATATTGACAAATCAGTTATAGTTTTTGTAACATTAAAATATATATCTTTGAATGTAAATTTTTAAAATTATGATGAATAAATTTTTATAAAATTTATTCATTAGCAATACACACTACTTCTCCATAGACAAAGTCAAAGTTATTTGGTTTTTTTTTTACTTGCAGATGAAGTGAACAAATGTTTTTTACAAAAATATTTGTTTGAATGTGATTTATTTTATTTTGTAGATTTATATTCTTTTGAATGATTTTATATATGCAAGAAATTTATCTTTAATTTGGTGAGGAAGTTTTTGTAAAATCAATTATTATGATGATGTCAAGATTATCAATCTACGTATGCTAGGCAAGGATCAAGTTGCCAAAAAGATTGAAACTCCAAAATTCTTTGGTTTATATTTTCTTGTAGATGAATTGAACATATTTTTTTCCGCAAAATATTAATTTTAGAATATTGAAATACAAAAAATCATGGGTTTTATTTGTTTATAGATGAAGTGAAAATAATTTTTTCCCAATAAAATTAGTTTGTACAATATTGAAATACCAAAATTCTTTTGTTTTATTTGGTTGTAAATATTGCGAATTTTTTCCACAAAAACCATAATTTGTGTAAAGACATGATATTAAATATCCTCTATTTTGCATTAATTGAGAATAATTAATTTAAAACGACGAATTAAAATAATGAAGCCAAATAATTAAATCATGTGGGTTGGTGTTATGAAGAAGGTTCGACGGTTAATAACATTTTACAAAAATGATACAAAGCATTATTGGATATAGAAGAAAGATGACCTTATAAATATTTCGTGAGTATTTATTCTATCTATTTTTTTTTATAAAAAAATCCAACTAATATTTTTCAAAGCCTTAGTTTATTATTAAAATTTAACAATATATGACTGAATACATACAGTTTTACTAATTTTAACTATTTTCCGTCTTTGTAAAGATCAGAAACTATAACAATTACTTATTTGATGATCTTGCAATTGACGAAGATGTGTTTTATAAAGGATGAATATAAGTAAATCAATTATAGATTTATGTAATCTGAAATGTCATATATTTGAAGGTAATTTTTTAAAATTATTATGAATAAATCTTTACAATAATTATTCATTATTGCTCAATATTTCTCCTTATGAGTTATGATTGATAATCAGAAAGGTCAAATTTAATTGCCACATTTCTTCTCTTTTCCTCCCACGTAGCTGCTATGGAATTGGCTCGTAACATTGTAAAGAAGAAATTGATTGTGGAAATATAAAGGTTCTGTCAAATTTATATGAAAAGTCTTCAACGTACGTACAACTTATTCTCCAAAATGAGTGATCATATATAATCTGACCAACAACTATCAACTATCCCAAATAATTACAAATATTTTCAACATAATTTTTTATAGCTTTATATAAAAATGAAAAATTTTGTGTGTATACTTAAAGTTATACTCAGACTTATATTTTGCATAATAAATTACAAAAATAACATTAAATTCAATTAAATCTATTTTATTTTTGTTATTTTATATTACCCTTGAAAAAGAAAAATGTCACTCTAAATTTTTTTTTATCATACTAGTTTAACTTACCTCTAAAAATTCCGAAGATACCCCAGTTGTCTTCACCCTTGTTTCCTTCGTATCCTTTTCCTCTATATACAAGGCTCTTTTTTATTTTTTCTCTAAGCTAGAAAAGTTGAAACTCACGGCCAAAGAGTGAATTGAAAGATTGCACACGTACGTCTCTTTGCAAAATAAAATAGATATTTTCATCTAAATCATGTTCGTAAAAATACTGGCCACGAACTTTCTACCGAAGTTTATTAGGTTGTGTTTGGGTTGATAGATTCTGATGCATGAGATGATTTCAACTTCAAATTATTAGGTTGATGAGTAGATTTGAAATTGAAGCAAAAAAAATGTATTTAGCTAACAAAAGATATTTTAAACATTTATTCTAATTTTGAACAAAATGAATATAATGGAAGCTTATTCTAATTAAAAAATGAATTTAATGGAAGCTTATTTAGCAAACAAAATATATTTTTCCTCTAAAGCATTTTCATTCACTCATCATGCTCAAGAATCTAGTGAAATCTTATTTGTACATATCTCAAGTCTTCTATACATTACAAGTCTTCTCTATCATGTGTTGTTATTATTCTTGGTCCCAATAAGAAGACTTTGACATACATAATGCAATCAGACAAGCGACCTTTCATTTGCCCCACAGAAAATTTTAAATAATATCATTTTAAATATAATTTTTTTAATCATTCATTAAAAAAATTAAAATATATGATAACTTTTTCCACCGGGAAATAATTAATTATTTATTTTTTTTACTCATCTGATTCTAAAATCATGGTTCTGCTCTTGACATGCCGTTTGCCATGATTTTTTAGCCTTCTTTTATGTAAATGGAAAAAAAAAAAACCCCTTACGTGGAAAAATTGTAGCGAAATGCACTTGATATGCAACTTGTCATGATTTTTTAACCCTTTCTTTATTATTATCTATATTAATTACGAAAATATTGTCAAGCTCTTGAATAAAATATTTTTTGATGGGTTAGATAATTGCAGTCTACCCCCATTGAATTTTCAAAGTTGCATAAAACCTCCTAAGAAAAATTAGTAAGCTTATTAAGCCCTCCAATTTTAAAAAGTAGCTGAAAACCCTTGTGTGGAAAATTACAGTTACATGCATTTGAAATTCAACTTTCATGATTTAAAAATAAAGAAAATTTGAAATTCATTGTGATTAATACAATTATAGTGTAAATAAATAGGACATAAATTTCATACATTTTTATTATGATTAAATTGAAATGCCTAGACCAAGTCAACGTTTGTGCTCAAGTTTTCTCCATTACTATTCATGGCCCAAGTAGGCATGCAATAATATAGAAGACTTTGACTATATATGTATGTATATATATATATATATATATGTGTGTGTGTGTGTGTGTGTGTGTGTGTGTGTGTGTGTGTGTAATGATATTATTATCAAAATTTTCTGCGGGCAAAGCTTGGTTTTTCCATAGCATTAATACAACACATCCTGGACTTTAGCAGTCAATTAATGTGTGTGAGTCAATTTTTTCTGGAACGATGATCATATTGTTGCAATCAATGACCAACTTTGTTGACTTGGATCGGATGCAGATATATAGATTGTTTCTCATTATTCCCTTCATTTTCTGATTGAATTGTAAAAGTTGCTGCAAACCTGATCCTATACACTATTCTCTAGCATTAATGATAAGAATGTGTTGCAAACTGACATAATCTTTGGTTGATGTGATAAGCAAGAAGGGAAATTATATAGAATACCTCTAAAACAAAGGAGAGTAATATAGAATATGATAAAATAACACAGCGTACGTAGGGGGGAAAAACAAGTTTTTGTGAAGTATGTGAAATTAACCTTCATCTCCCAAGCTTGTAATGGAGGTTTATGACTGATTATGGACTTGTAATAGTCAAATAATGGAGGATTATGAATTTTTATGAGGGTCGATAATGGGGCAGTAAGCAGTTACTCCCGGATTTCTTCTAGTTTGAAACTCATGGTTAAGCATACCCAAAAAGTTTGTAAAATTTCTTATAAGCAACTTATTGACAGCAGAGACCGTCTCACGGATCTCAATCTGTGAGACGGGTCAACTCTACCCATATTCATAATAAAAAATAATACTCTTAGCATAAAAAGTAAGAATGGGTCTCATGTGAGACCGTCTCACGGGTCATAATCTGTGAGACGGCTCAACCCTACGTAGCCATATTCACAATAAAAAGTAATACTCTTAACATAAAAAGTAATATTTTTTCATGGGTGACCCAAATAAGAGAACCGTCTCACAAAAACGACCCGTGAGACCGTCTCATATAAGTTTTTGTCAAAAAGTAATACTTTTTCATGGGTTACCCAAATAAAGATCTGTCTCACAAAATACGATCCGTGAGACTGTCTCACACAAGTTTTTGTCTAACAGCAAACGAGGCGACCCTCGAGAAGTTTTCATGTAAGTTTCAAACCTCTTCATAATATATGTAAAAACAATCGGTACTGAGCTTATTGTTTGAAAAAAAACGATTGAGCATGTTGTCATTCAGCATATTTGATATATTCTGTTTTCTAGAATAAGAGTATGAATTTGAGAACTGTTATGATTCGAAATCTAAGTGCAAAATATACCAGCATCTGAAAGGACACAGAAGCTTTCTGTCCAACAACAGCTATGATCAAGGAATAAAGGCAAAGGTCAATTTAATTCAAAGAAGTATGACTCGGTGCAATGTAGAGAATGCAATGGATTTGGCCACTATTCCAACGAATGTGCTAACAGATTACAAAAGAACAAAGGCTATAATGTTTCTCTAAGCGATGAAGAATCTGATGAGGAGGAGAAATCCAATGATGAAGATAATCACACCTCCTTGACTGCATTGTTGACATAAAAATGGTGGCTGCAAGTGAACCCTTTAATCCAATGATGAAGATAATAACACCTCCTAAAATCTACATCTTCTGGAAACGTGAGTGTAGATGATGATTTGGAAGTTGATGATGAAAAAATCACTCTTAAGAGTGTACAAAAGCTGTATGAGGAGTTGTATACTGATTAGACCAAAAGAAATAAGTTGAACACAACTCTCATGAAGGAGAACACTGAACTGAAGTCTATGGTTGCAAAACTTGAGTTATCCTAAGCAAAAAGGACTTGGAACTTGACAAGACCAAGGATGAGCTTCAAAAGGCGATTGAAAAACTAACCAAGTTCAGTTCGAGCACATCTAAGCTTGAATCCATACTTTTGATGGGAAGAGATGACAAGAAGGCTTAGGTTTCAAAGACAGTGTGTTTGAAATTGGTGAATCTTCTAAATAAAATGTCTTTGTGAAAAGAAAAGTTGATACATCCACACAGTCACAATCCACGTCATCGATCAAAAGCTCTCCACCAAAAATAAAACATGATGCACCTATTCCTAAGAAAAGAAAACACAAGTATGTATGTCATTACTGCTTTAAGGCTGGACATATCAGGTCCTACTGTTTTAAACTCAGGAATGACTGCATTAATCGAAAGTCGAGCCGGATGTTGCCCCGAATGTTGCCCAACACTTGCCTTCCAATCGTCGACCTACAGTAAGACAAATTTGGGTACCAAAGGTAACAACTCACTGTAATGTTGTATATACTTCATTAAAAACTTACACTGCAGGTCATTGGTATTTTGATAGTGGAAGCTCACGCCATATGATAGAATCACGAGAACATCTCATTGATTATGTTGAACAAAAAAGTGGTAGAGTAACCTATGGAGGGGGAGCAAAAGGAAGGATTGTTAGAAATAGAATATTAAATGTTAAAGGACTACCAAAGCTCCATAATGTGCTTCATGTTGAAGGATTAAATTCAAATTTGATAAGTATAAGCCAATTGTGTGATGATAATTTGCATGTCAAGTCTGATAAACATACTTGTGAAGTTTTTGATGAAACTAACATGTGTATTATGATAGGTACAAGGTCTTCGGACAACTGCTACCAAATAGATGAAGAACTTTCATGCAAACATCCATAAGTTAGTTAACTCGACCTATGACATCAAAAACTTGGACATGTGAATTTAAAAACCCTGAAGAATTTATGTAAGTACGATGCAGTACGATGTATGCCTAATATTTCAGCTGGTGCACCATATGTATGCGGCGACTGTCAAAAGGGTAAGCAAACGCGCATGTCGCATTACATGCTGCCCCACTTTGGGGCAACACATTGTCTCGAATTGCTACACATGAATCTTATGGGTCCTATGGAAGTGAAAATATTCGGAGGTAAGAAGTATTCCTTTATGTGTGTCGATGATTTCTCACGGTTTTCATGGGTACGTTTCATAAGGGAGAAATCAAACACTTTCGATGTGTTTAAACAATTAGTCACAAGAATCACAAACTTCCATAATTTGAAGGTAAGAAGGATCAGAACTGATCATGGCAAGGAATTTGAATACTCTTCATTCTCATCTTTTTGTGACAGGAAAGGAATTTCACATGAATTTTCAGCACAAAAAACCCCACAGCAGAATGACATTGCCGAACGCAAGAACAGGACACTGCAAGAAATGGCTACGGTGATGCTAGCTTCGAAGAATATTTCAAAATTTTTTGGGCAGAGGCCCTTAATACAACTTGCCATATCTCGAATAGGATGTATTTGAGAATTGGTTCAACCATGACTTCCTATGAAATAATCATGGGAAAAAAACCTAATCTTAAATATTTTCATATTTTTGGTTGTGTGTGTTATACTTTGAATGACATTGATCAACTTGCAAAATTTGATTCAAAGATTGATAAGTGTTTGTTTTTGGGATATGCCACTAATGGTCGAGCTTATCGCATGTTTAATTTAAGAACTAGGACTATTATGGAATCTATTAATGTTGTTTTTGATGACTGTGCAGATCTCAAAAAGAAAACAGCTGAAGATGATGTGGAAGACCTTCTGAAAATTCTTATATCACTGGAGAATGCAGGTGTTGCCACTGAATCTGAGGAAGAAACACACAATGATGATGATGCAGTAGACGATGGACAGAATATTCCAAGTAAAATTCAGAAAAATCATCCATCATCTCAAATAATTGAAAATATGCGTGGAGAAGTTCAAACTCGAAAGAAAGAAAAAGTGGATTACCGCAAGATGGCTGGACTTATATGCATCAGCTATATGTACTCACATGTCAGATTTTCATGCTATATATCCAATGTCGAACCCAAAAATGTTGATGAGGCTTTAAAAATGAATTTTGGATTAATGCAATGCATGATGAGCTTGAACAATTTGTTTGAAATGATGTATGATATTTGGTTCCACCTCTTGACCATGGTAATATAATTGGTACGAAATAGATTTTCAAAAATAAAACTGATGGGTCAAGAAACATCATTCGAAATAAAGCAAGGTTAGTTGCTCAAGGGTACACACAGGTTGAGGGGTTGACTTCGATGAGACTTTTGCTCTTGTAGCCCTCATTGAGTCAGTTCGGCTATTGCTAGCCATTGCATGCTATATGAAAATCAAAATTTTTCAAATGGATGTCAAAAGTGCTTTTTTAAATGAAATTTTGAGTGAAAAAGTATATGTTAGACAACCTAAGGGTTTTGAGGATCCACATCATTTGGATCATGTCTAATAATTGAAGAAGACACTTTATGGTTTGAAGCAAGCATTACGTACGTGGTGTAGAATACTGACAGAGTATCTACTTGAAATTGGCTTCAAACGAGGTGAATTAGACAAAACCTTTTTTATTCAGAAATCCAAAGGTGGGATTCTTATTTGTCAAGTTTATGTCGATGATATAATCTTTAGTTCTTCATCTCAAAAGCATGCTGACAAATTTTTTGAATGTATGTCATCTACTTTTGAAATGAGCATGGTTGGTGAGTTGAGTTTCTTTCTTGATTTGAAAAAAAAAACAAGTGCACGATGTTATCTTTATGTGTCAAAGTAAGTATGATAAGAATTTAGTTAAGAAATTTGCAAATGAAAACACTAAACACATGAGAACACATATAGGCTCGAGTGAAAAATTGTGCAAAGATGATGTTGTCGAAAATGTTGACAACACTTTATACCACAGTACCATATGTAGCCTCCTGTATTTAACAGTCAGTCGACCTGACATCATGTTTAATATATGCTTGTGTGCTAGATATCAAGTCAATCCTAAAATTTCTCATCTAAAAACTGTGAAGCGTATTTTACGTTACATAGCAGGAACAATTGATTTAGGATTATGGTACACTCAACAAACTAACTCCAATTTGGTAGGATGTTCTGATGCTGATTGGGCTGGTGACTTAGATGATAGGAAGAGTACATATGGAGGTTGCTTTTATCTTGGCAATAATTTAATCTCATGGCATAGTAGAAAACAAAATTTTGTTTCACTTTCAACTGCTGAATCCGAATATGTGGCAGCTGGAAGTTGTTGTTCTCAACTGTTATGGATGAACCAAATGATAGAAGATTATGGGCTTAAGAATGAAACTTTAGTTGTGTACTGTGATAATTCTAGTGCAATCAATATTTCAAAAAATCCAGTACAACACTCTCGAACAAAACACATTGACATTAGACATCACTTTATTCGAGATTTAATAGAAAAAAAACTGATTCGAATTGAATTTGTTGGTACAAATAACCAACTGGCTGACATATTCACAAAATTATTAGATTCTAAGATATTCTCCAACATTAAGAAATCTCCAAGCATGTGTTCTACCTAAACATCCATGGATGTTGTCTCAGATGTTACAACATCTCGGACAACACCTAACATGCATGTGCATTTTTAGGACTTAGACATTTTGCATCTCATTCATACTGTGATACGATGTGTTGGACTAATGTTGCATAATATTCTGGTGCACTTTCAATTCTTATTCTATTTAAACTTAACACACTTGTACATTATTAATAATATGATTAAATCACAAAGTAGTTGAAGGATGATCATGTACTCCATGACATTGACCTATACAAAAAATTACTTGAAAAGATTGAGTAAAAAGAAAAATAAATATGCTCTGTATCGGAAGAAAAAATTGGAAAAAGCTACCTAAAAGAGTCCAATGATGACTGTACTTTTAGTGTGCGAGCTACCTCTTCTGAGTTTGATATAGAAGGCAAAGTAGAAGAAATTTGAAAAAGCTACCTAGAGGAGTCCTAAAGAATACCGTTCTTCTAGTGTGGAAGCTACCACTTTGTGGTCAGAAAGTTAATAAGCTTTTAAGTGTGCAGAAAAATCAAAATAAATTTTGAAATTGAACATGTCAAAAGATGTTGCTAACATTTATGCAAACACCCCTCATGTGTGAACCTATTTCATATTTATTTTCATGTTTCTATTTCTGTTACATTCTGTTATTAGGCATAAATAGGTCATGCATAAACATAACGTCGTGAATATTGTTGGGTCACGAGGACATGAGTATTTCGACAAAGAAAATTCTATGAAAATCCAGATTTTACGAAAAATTGAATATGTGATCTTTGATGTTTTAGTGGTGTTAAATTCGATGTGGGTTTTAATTCTGAAAATTATTTTGAAAAGATATTGGGCGCAATTATCTCGGTATTTTTGGAATGTGATAACGGCTAAAATCTTTCCCGTTAAAACTTTTTACCGTTAGGATCTTAGGGAGTGTTTGAGTAAATCTTGATTTTGTTACAGCTGCGTGCATACTTATCCCCTTGATTTACATCGTTTTCACTCCGCAGTATCCACATAATTCCTTCTGCAAAAATTCTTGATTTCACTCTGTGAAATTTCTCTCGTCTCTTTGCAATTTTCCTTGTCTTTCTTCCTTACTTGCAATCGAAATTGTATCAATGGCAGGAAGAAGGTACGACCCACATGACATCAGAAGCGAGATGGGACATAGAGAAAATGTTGCCCCTACTCCCGCAACATCTCCAGAAACACCCACTGTAGAACCACCCATGGCATTGATGCCAATTGTTGAACAGCCGGAACCGTTGGAAACCATTCTCCCAGGAGAACCTAGAAATGCATTTGGTGTGGTTCCACCCTCTCCTCCAAAATGCTGATCAAAGAGAATGAGGGGATACAATCCTGACTTAACAACAAACAAATGGTTTCGTCACAAAGGGGAACCATCAAATGTCTCATCCCTTACTGATCCAGAGAATACCTCCAGAGAAGATTCTGAAGATGAGGACTTCGAGCTTGTAGCCCGCAATAAGCCCACACCAAAGATGCTAAAAAATCAATCTCCTCCTCAACCAGTGAAAAATCATCAAGCTCTTCTAATGACTCAACACAAGCTGAACAGAAAGAACAAACTCCGTCTGATGAGGACGAAGTGTCTTGGCTCAAGTGTTGGCCAATTTAAATAAGGCTAAGCAGTCTACTCCTGCATCTACTGCACAAATCTCTATTGAAGAGCCTGAACCTGAAATAATGCAAGGATCTGAGGACAACCGTCCTAAAGGTTCAGACTCTTCCTCTTCTTCTCACAGCTCTGATGAAGCTCTTGATGAGGCGACTACCATGACGGATGACAGTAAAGAAGATTCCCCTGTTGATGCAGATGCTGCCGAAAATGTTGCTGACACTGACGACAACACTGATCTCAGTGAGTATGATCTAACTACGACTTTCAGTACCAAGTTCTACACGAAGGAATCCGTTGCAAAATGGTACTTGTATGCGTATCGAGACTTCCTCGAAGAAAAGAATGGAGATGGTGATGTTTTTGCAAGACATAATCTGATCGCAATCCTCAAGCACTGCCATCTCTATTCAATAGTCTCAGCCGTCACACCATAAAGTCGCAAACCAGTACTAGAATTTTATGTCAATCTATCACCAGGAGTGGGTGATGAAAGATCAACCAAATATGGGAAGGTATTTGTCCGAAATAGGATTTATGAGTTCAATGCTACTGCAATCAATTTTTACTACCAGACTCCGACGGAAAATGAAGATGGACTTCCACCTGACATTCACAATGTCACGTCTACACTCACTGGGGGTCTCATCACTCAATATCCTGCTCATCCACAATGCCCATCAGGTGCAAACCTGACATCTTTTTATTCAGTGCTTCACAAACTGGCCATCCGCAACTGGACATCCTCCACAAACTCCACCATTGTAACCTGTTACCAAGCGTTGGTTTTGTACTCCATAGGGACAAATGGAGTGTTTAATTTTGGGAAGCTGGTTTTCAAGACCGTGCTCCAGTATGCTACAGGAGGTCTTAAAGCATCTAAGCTACCGTTCCCTTCTTTGATCTACGAGATGCTGATATCTCAAGGCTTTTCTAGGGATATTGATGAGCAACTATCCGACATCAGTGACACATTCAAAATTGCTCCGGCTTTCTTTAAGGGAAACCGGAAGATTGATCTTCCTTGGTCTGCCTCCCACATTTCACCTACTGTTTCTGACACTCCCCAAGGCAAATTTGACACCCCTATGCCCACGGGATTTATAAAGCTCACAAAGAAGGAAATCCAAGCCCAGATAGATCATGCCCTGACCAAGATCCTTCAAGTCAAGGCTGACATAGCCTATTACGAGAATCTTGTTGCAGACTACAGGCTGCTTTTGGACGTGGGTGTCCATTCTGGACAAAAAGAGGGAGATGATCAAACTGCTGGACCATCGGGAACCATGGATGGGGATGACACTGATGAAGGGACAAAGCATTGAATTAAGGCTCGCTTGAAGCTCTTTATGCTCTGATTTTTTTTAAAAAAAAATTTTTCCTTGTTAATGTTTTTAGTATTTTTACTTTGCTAATGTAGCTCTTAAGGTCTGTTATTGGTTAGTCTCGTTTCCCTGAAATGTTTTTGTTGCTCTGATCTAATGAACCAATTTTTCCTACATGTGTTGTCTGACGTGTTGCTAACACGCAAAACAACACTCGTGCTAACTTGTTTTTATTCAGGAGGAGAAAAATTTAGGGGGGATGTCGTGAACTAATATGGATAAATGGGTTTGATCTCATTTTGTCCAGAAAGGCAAAAAAAAAGGAGATTGGAGGGGAATATAATTTCCCAATTTAATTGATTTCCTCAATATTATCTTTTTCTTGTTGATTTGATTGTGTAGAATATCTAATAAGATTTTGCCTTTCTAGATAATAATGAGATAATATTGCAAATATTATCATGATATGGTATCAATATTCAAAAAGAAATTTGTTCCTAATTAAACTCCTACTTTCCTTGTGGAATAGATTTTCTTGTGGAGATAAACTCTATAAATAAGAGAAACAAGGACATTGTTGTTGCGGCATTTTCGATCTATTGCTCTCGTGTTTTTCACTATTCCCTTGAAAGTTTTCGTGGCTGCATATTGTGTGCATTTTTCATGTCGTGGTTTTCACAGACCAATAATTCTCAAGGACGTTGCTACTTTGAAGAGTGCTTAATTCACGTGTTGCCGTGATTGTTGGAGATATCTGCAGACAACACGCGTGCAAGTGTTGGCTGAAGATCGTGTTTCGTTGCTCCAGTCTTTGGCATCACGTTTTTGCTTTCTTATTTAAGTTTTAGTGTTCATAGTTGTTTTAGAAAGCATTTTACTTTCTAACGTGTTGAGAAAATTGATTTTTTTAGTAATCACTATTGGTATTGTTTTCGTGTAAAATCATTGATTTTTATAGTGATTAATTTTTGCCATGAGGCACTGTCACAAGTATTTTTACTGGTGCAAATTTAATATCGTCCGTCGTATTTATTTAAAATCAATTTGTGTTACAAACTTTAATATTCTGCTGCATGTTGTCTTAAATGTTGTAACATTTAGCACAACACTTAATTCTGATAAAATACAAATTTACAATCTTACATCGCTAATATTATATACACTCACACCTGTCAAGCAATAACCATTAAAAATAGTAAAAAAAGGTTCAAAATGATTGTTTAAATTTGATTTGAGGGTGGAATCTGCCAAAAAAAATAATTTAATTATAGAACGTACCAAAATGGTTATATCAAATAGTGCGAGTTGTCAAATATCCTAACAAAATAGCATACACCTTCAAAGTAAATATTCTTACCTTTATTCTCAGCCAATTCCCTTGCAGCTACTTCGGAGGAAATGAGAAGAAATGTGGCAATTAAAATGCCAAGAGATACCAGTGCCTTCAACCACATATTCGGTTTGATTTTGAATGAGATATAATGATATATATATAGATACAAAATTTTGATATTACGCGTAGGCACTTTTTTATTTGGTTGTTGGGAAAATGACTTTAATTAGCTTTGTAGACTTTTAATTTAGTTTAATTGATGACAATAACGTACAACTCCACAAATTGGTCACTTCGCCTTGGTGGCATATAATATTCGATATTACTTTCATGTTCATTTTTTTATGATTTAAGAATTCACACTTACTATTTTTCGCTGTGAACTGCGTAAACCATCGAAATAACACAACAGTCTGCAAATCACGATAACCATGTAAACTACACTGAAGAAGCCTTGTACGATAGATTCACCCAAAAAATGTTAGTAGGAGAATCAAACTCATATTAGATTGTTCAAGTGCTCATGGTCTACACCAACTTGGACACCCCCTTGGGGCCGGGGACCGTGGGATTTTAATTTAAAAATGTGTGATAAGAGACATTTCCCAAGATGTTCAAGTCTTAAAGTACCTAGCTAACAAGAGGCGTCTAAAATATCATGCCTTATATTTATGTTACACCCACTGTATAATATGTTGTGTGTGAGACCGGGGTTGTAGCCCAGTGGTCTCACCCGACAGATTACTTGGCTCCCCTCCCCGGGTTCGATCCCCCTCCCTCGCGTGTGTTGTAATAAAAAAAATGTTGTGTGTGTAAAATACTAGTAGATAAATAAGAAAATTTGTTATACGATTCCTTCTAAAGCGAATTTCTTGGTACTTTCTTCGAAAAAATCATCAACTTGTAAACATTCAAGAATATAAAATAAACATTAAATATAATCTGGACGATGATAAATAAAGAATTGAATCTTGAATTTGTAAGTGAATATAATAAATTTACAATGTTTTTTGTTGGACAGTCAAAATAATACCAAATTCAATAAATGAGTGTTGACGAAAACTAAACTCCAGCAGAGACCAACTATCGTATAAGATCGTGCATGCTGACCCCTCATTTTCCCATCTACACCACACAAAAAAATCGTAAATAAATAGCAAAATCCAACCAGTTTGCCAAAATATAATAAGCCAAGCCAGTTTTGTTCCCACAGGTATATATATATATTTTTTTTCAAAAGGAAAAGTTGTTTAAAAAATTATATTTTATTATGGCCTAATTTTGGTTCTAGTAAATTTTCATATATCGCAAATTTATATGAATATATATAATTTTAAAAGTAATTGATAAATTAATATATTAAATATATTATATAAATAATAAAAAAAATGGAACGAAAGCATGCACGTGTATGCCAGCCAGTCCATCATCAATTAACCTCTCATTTGTTTTTTTACTACCAAGTAATTCATACAGATCACAGGGAATGAAGGTGTTAGTAAGGGTTTATTTTAAGTGATTTTAAATTTATAGACAATTTAATGTTTAAAAATTATATGTAGAAGTTAAAAAACACTTAAAATAATTTCTTTAAAAAACTATATAAGTTAATAGGATCGATGTTATTATGTTTTCCCAATTTTTTAACAAAATGAAAAGCACATGTCAAATTCTTAGCTCACAACTATATAGATATAAAATATCAATAAATTTGATTTTCTCAATTTTATTACTTGTGGATTCTTTTCTCGGCAAACTGTTTGAGGCTTGACAGTGGGTGGCTTGGTAGCAGCTGTGAATGGGGTTCTTGTGGTTTGGTCAATGACGGATGCACATGTTGTTCCTATTTCCGTCAAGCAGGTCGGCATGCCAAGCTGCCTTGAATTCTATGAAAATATACTTTTCAAATTTACTATTATTGTTGAAAAATATATTTAAAATGTGTGTATTGAATATTTGAAAGTTGAATATTTGAATGTTGAAAATAAGAGTTGTAAATATTGAAAATTAGTGTGTGATGATGTAGGTAATGATGTATTTTATTTTTGGATTATTTGTAAAGATTTCCTATAAATAGATCTCTCATTTGTGAAGAAAATCACAATTGAGTAGAGAGAAAAATATTATAAAGTGTGTAGTTTGGTAAATTTTGAGAGTTTGAGATTTTTACTTTTTACCATAAATTTTTACTTTTTCACAACACGTTATCAGCACGAAGCTCTAAAAGTCCTCCATCATTTTCCAAGCTCCAAACAGAAGAAAAAGGTAACAAAAGTAATAATATTTATTTTACTGTTATTTATTTATTGTGTATATATTTAATATATAATATAATGTTATTATTAATAATAAAAATAAATTTTTCAAAAACTTGTTATAAATCCTGGGATGATGTTAAGACGACATCTCACACTCCCGGTAAGGGATACGACAAGTATAAAAACCTATAATATTTTTAAACAAAATAACTTATGACACATCATTATAATAATGTGATATGATATACATAATTATTTAAATATGTCTAATATTATGTACACCATATTATTACCATAAAATTATACAAATACATACCTTTATTTTTTTATACACCAACGGTCATAAATGGTAACAAAACGGCTAGTTTTTGCCCTATAAATATGATCTCATAAACACATTCAATCACTCCAACTTTCTCTTCTTCTCTAAAAATTATTCTTCACTAAATTTTCGAAGAAAAAAGAAGATGGCTTTCTCAAGATTATTTTTAATTATTTTGGTTATCATACTCACGAGTCTTTTATTTATCGGATAATATCCTCCTCGTGTGTTTTCTTTATTTTTACAAATGCTTGTACTTGTTGTTTATCCATTACTTTGTATTGCAATATTCATTAACTAATAAAATGCATCGTAATTTTTTTTAGTACCACCATGTCAAATTTGACAAAGCTCGAATTTGTTGCGCTCGACATCACGGGAAAAAATTATATGCCATGGACTCTCGATGTAGAAATGCATCTTGAGTCATTGGGTCTAAGTGAGACAATAAAAGAAAATGGCATATCGACATCACAAGAAAAGGCAAAAGCCATTATATTTTTGCGTCAACATTTCGACGAGGGATTGAAATGTGAATATTTAATTGAAAAAGATCCCATGGCTTTGTGGAAAGGATTGAAAGAAAAATTTGAACATATAAGGGAAGTTATACTTCCGACCGCCCGTGATGAATGGAATATGTTAAGATTCCAAGATTTTAAGAAAGTCAGCGATTATAATTCAGCGATGTATCGAATAATCTCGCAGCTAAAATTTTGTGGACATGAGGTCACAGAATCGGAAATGCTTGAAAAAACATTTTCCACGTTTCATGCATCAAATATTACTCTACAACAACAATATAGAGTACGTGGATTTGCGAGATATTCTAAACTCATCGCCTGTCTTCTTGTGGCGGAAAAAAACAACGAGCTATTAATGAGAAATCATCAGTCCCGACCCACTGGATCAACAACATTTCCAGAAGTAAATGCTGTAAGTAAAAATGAATTTAAACCTGGAAACCAAAATCAAATTCAAAGACAAGGTTTTGGTCGAGGTCGAGGTCGTGGACGTGGACGTGGACGTGGAATTGGCCGTGGTCGTGGTCGTGGTCGAGGCCGTGGTTTTGAAAACAATAGAGATAGTTATTTTTATAATTCATCTCAAAAGAGCGTCCCAAACCATTCACAGAAAAGGCATCATGAGAATACAAGTGTTAATGAGAATCACTCAAAAAGATATGAAAGTTCTTGTTTCAGATGTGGTACTTCAGGACATTGGTCCAAAATTTGTCGAGCCCCTGAACACCTTTGTAAACTTTATAAAGAATCATTAAAGGGGAAAGAAAAGGAGACCAACTTCACTGAACGCAGTGACCATTTGAGTGATTCAACTCATTTTGATGCTGGTGATTTTATGAATGATTTCTCTGGAAATGATCAATATGTTGGTGGGATAGAAATGAACAATATTGATGCTTCAGATTTTCTCAATGATTTCTCTGAAAATGAACAATATAGTGGTAGAATATAAATGTACAATAATTTATTTTTCATGTATCCATATAATGTTTTATTGTATAATTATGATATGTGTTATATTTAAATATATATTGCCAGTAATTTTATTTCATTGCATATTTTTTTGAAGTTCAAAAAATGGAAAATGCTATGAGCAAAGCTGAAGTTTGCATATCCGATAGTGGTACAACGCACACTATCCTCCGAGATAAAAGATATTTCTTGGAACTAAAACCAACAAAAACAACGGTGAATACAATATCAGGTCCTGTAGACTTGATTAAAGGATGTGGTAAAGCACAATTTTTGTTACCTAATGGTACAAAATTTTTGATCAATGATGCTTTATATTCACCACAATCGAAAAGAAATTTGTTGAGTTTTAATGATATATATTACCATGGGTATGATACTCAAACAATGAATGAAGGGAATAAGAAATATATGTGTCTTATCACATATAAATCAGGAAAGAAATATGTGATTGAAAAACTACCAATGCTCCCTACTGGATTGCATTATACACATATAAGTCCGATTGAATCAAACATGGTAGTTGATAATTCTTCAATATTAACCAATTGGCATGATCGATTGGGACATCCTGGTTCAACAATGATGCGAAGAATTATAGAAAATACACATGGTCATCCGCTGAAAGACCAGAAGATCTTTCAGAATAATAAGTTTCAATGTAAAGCATGTATTCTTGGAAAACTTATTATAAGACCATCACCAGCCAAAATCCAAACTGAATCACCAATGTTTCTTGAACGTATTCAGGGTGATATTTTTGGACCAATCCATCCATCATGTGGACCATTCAGATACTTTATGGTATTGATTGATGCCTCCAGCAGATGGTCACTTGTATGTTTATTGTCAACTCGAAATGTTGCATTTGCAAGATTACTTGCTCAAATAATAAAATTGAGGAATCAATTTCCCGATTATACAATCAAGAAAATTAGACTTGATAATGCTGGTGAATTTACTTCCCAAACTTTCAATGATTATTGTATGTCTATGGGAATCATTGTTGAGCATCCTGTTGTTCATGTACATACACATAATGGATTGGCTGAATCATTGATTAAACGTCTGCAAATGATTGCTAGACCAATTATTATGAAAACAAAGCTCTTTATTTCTATATGGGGACATGCAATTTTACACGCTGCTTCATTAATTCGCATCAGACAAAGTGCATATCATAAATACTCCCCATTGCAGCTTGCATTTGGTAAAGAACCAGACATTTCTCATTTGAGAATTTTTGGATGTATGGTGTATGTGCCTATTGCACCACCGCAACGAAAGAAAATGGGACCTCAAAGAAAGGTTGGAATTTATATCGGTTATGATAGTCCATCAATCATTCGATATCTTGAACCTCAGACAGGCGACGTGTTCACAGCACGTTTTGCTGATTGTCATTTTAATGAGAAAATCTTCCCAATGTTATGGGGAGAACAGAAACATACCGAAAAGGAAATTACATGGCATGTATCATCATTGTTACATCTGGATCCAAGAACAAAACAATGTGAAAAAGATGTACAACAAATTGTACACTTGCAAAGAATAGCCAATCAAATACCAGATGCATTTGCTGACAAAAAAGGGGTAACTAAATCATATATACATGCTGCAAATGCCCCTGCTCGAATTGAAATTCCAAAGAAACAAATTGAAGATACTCATGATGTCATTAAACGCCTGAAGCGTGGAAGGCCAGTCGGTTCCAAGGATAAAAATCCTCGAAAAAGAAAATTTATAGAGAAATACGATTATCACAAAATAAAGAATGATGTTCCTGAAGAAACACATGATGATCACAAAATAGAGAATGGTGTTCCTGAAGAAACACATGATGATGAAAATATTCTGTCAGAACCACAAACTGACGAGAATCATGAAATCTCTATCAATTACATTAATACTGGAAAAATATGGAACCGAAAAGATATAGAAGAAATTGATGATATATTTTCTTATAATGTGGCAATCGACATCATAAATGACAATGAAGATCATGAACCAAAATCTTTTGGTGAATGTAAAAATCGACAGGATTGGATAAAATGGAAAGAAGTCATCCAGGTTGAATTGGATTCGCTAAATAAACGTAATGTTTTTGGACCTATAGTCCTTACACCTGAAGGTGTAAAACCTGTTGGATACAAATGAGTTTTTATTCGAAAGCGAAATGAGAAAAATGAAATAGTGAGATATAAAGCTCGACTTGTTGCACAAGGTTTTTCTCAAAGGACTGGAATTGATTATGAAGAAACGTATTCTCCCGTGATGGATGCAATTATGTTTCGGTATTTGATTAGCTTGGCGGTATCTGAAAATTTAGAAATGCGTCTTATGGATGTTGTTACAGCTTACTTATATGGATCACTTGATAGTAATATATATATGAAAATCCCTGAAGGATTTAAGATGCCTGAAGCACAAAGTTCAAAACCCAGAGAATGTTATTCTGTGAAATTACAAAGATCATTATATGGGTTAAAGCAATCTGGTCGAATGTGGTATAATCGACTAAGTGATCACTTGATGAAAAAGGGATATGTAAATAATTCAATATGCCCTTGTGTTTTCATTAAGAAAACAACATCCGGATGCGTAATTATTGCTGTATATGTTGATGATTTAAACATCATTGGAACGAATAAGGAAATTCAAGAAGTTGTGTCATACTTGAAGGAAGAATTTGAAATGAAGGATCTTGGAAAAACCAAGTATTGTCTGGGTTTACAAATTGAACAAAAAGAATGTGGAATGTTTGTTCACCAGACAAATTATACAGAAAAGATCCTTAAACGTTTTAATATGGATAAATCAAATCCTTTAAGTACTCCAATGGTTGTTAGATCATTAAACATAGAAAAAGATCCATTCCGTCCATGTGAAGAAGATGAAGATATTCTTGGTCCAGAAGTACCATATCTAAGTGCTATCGGTGCCCTTATGTATCTTACAAATTGTACAAGACCTGATATATCTTTTGCCGTAAATTTGTTGGCAAGATTTAGCACATATTCAACAAAGAGACACTGGAACGGAATTAAACATATATTCCGTTATCTACGATGAACGACAGACTTGAGACTTTTGTATTCAAAATATGCTAATCCAAGTATAATTGGTTATGCCGATGCTGGATACTTATCTGATCCACACAAGGCACGTTCCCAAACTGGATATGTTTTTACTCGTGGAGGCACTGCAATTTCTTGGCGTCCACAGAAACAAACGCTCGTAACAACTTCATCAAATCATGCCGAGATTATTGCACTACATGAAGCAAGTCGTGAATGTGTGTTGTTAAAATCAATGACCCAACATATCCAAATCTCATGCGGATTATCATTCGACGAGAAGCCTGTGATACTATATGAAGATAATGCTGCATGTGTTGCTCAAATGAAAGAAGGATACATAAAAAGCGACAGAACTAAACATATTCCTCCTAAGTTCTTCGCATTCACCAAGGAGCTTGAGAAGAATAAATGTATTGATGTTCGTCACATTCAATCAAGTGAAAATTCATCAGATCTCTTAACAAAGGCGCTTCCTACGTCAATATTCAGAAAGCATATATATAATATTGGGATGCGCAATCTGCGAAATTTGTGAAGAATTGTTCGTGTCAACATGAGGGGGAGTTTACGTGACTGCACTCTTTTTCCCTTGCTATGGTTTTTATCCCAATGAGTTTTTCCTAGTAAGGTTTTTAACGAGGCAATATAAAAACACGTAATGAAGACAATCATTATGATCATCATCACAAAGGGAAGTGTTGAAAAATATATTTAAAATATGTGTATTGAATATTTGAATGTTGAATATTTGAATGTTGAAAATAAGAGTTGTAAATATTGAAAATTAGTGTGTGATGATGTAGGTAATGATGTATTTTATTTTTGGATTATTAGTAAAGATTTCCTATAAATAGATCTCTCATTTGTGAAGAAAATCACAATTGAGTAGAGAGAAAAATATTATAAAGTGTGTAGTTTGGTAAATTTTGAGAGTGTGAGATTTTTACTTTTTACCATAAATTTTTACTTTTTCACAACAATTATATCTCATTGTATGTCAATTATATCATATTGGATGTATATTTGACATTCGTGTCGCGTCTGGTGCAAATGTTTTCTTATTTTATTCAACATTTACTCAAATTCGGTAAGGTTTGGAGTTATAAATTATTATTATTTATATTATATTGATTTATCACCTATATATTATGCATATTTCTTCATAACATCATTCGAATCAGATTTATTGTCGGCAAATAGGAAAGTCAATAAATGCAGCAGACAAGTGGGTTGGCATATTTGACTGATTATTTCGGATGGAAGACGGAAGACAGAAGACGCGTCCCCCCTTCATTTTGAAATCATTCATTCTTCGAGTTTTCTCTCATCTTATAAGCATTTGATTGCTTAGTTCTATAATATTTGTGAGGTATTTTGTTCTCCTGTATTAATAGAGTGTCTGTTCTCTTTGGAAACACAAGTGAGTGAGTTGTACACCACAAAATATTATAGTGTAATTCTTTTCATCTTGCCCGTGGTTTTTACCCTAATAATTTTTAAGGGTTTTCCACGTAAATCTATGTGTCCAGTTTATTCTTTATTTTCGGGTTTTATTATCTCAAATTCTGCACGTGGGACCAACAAGTGGTATCAGAGCCTTGGTTTAAAATTTCTTAAAATTCTGAGTATGCTCTGTGGTTGCAGCCTAGACTGATCTTCCACATCAGAAAAGATTTTTTGAGATTTTTTATTTATGGCGGTATTATTTTGTCCAGTCTACTAAAATTGTTGTAGACATAATGGCGGGAAGGTACGAGTTAGCAAAGTTCAACGGAAGCAATTTTATGCTGTGGAAAATAAAGATACAAGCAGTTTTAAGAAAAGAGAATTGCTTGGCGGCTATTGTAGATAGACCGGTGGAAATTACGGACGATGGAAAGTGGAATGAGATGAATGATAATGCTGTTGCCAATTTACACTTGGCTATTGCAGATGAAGTACTATCAAGTATCTGAGATAAAAACAGCCAAAGTTATCTGGGATATTCTGACAAAGATGTACGAGGTCAAGTCACTACACAACATGATTTTCCTAAAGAGAAGACTTTATACTCTTCGGATGGCGGAATCCTCATCGATGACCGACCATATCAACACACTAAATATTCTATTTGCCCAACTCACTTCCAGAGGGCATAAAATAGGAGAAAATGAATGTGCGGATGCTTCTACTTCAAAGTCTACTAGATTCATATGATCAACTTATCATCAACATTACCAACAATATTCTTATGGGCTTTCTAAGATTCGATGATGTCTTAACTACGGTTCTCGGAGAAGAAAGACGGCGCAAGAATAAGGAAGATATGTTGGTAACTTCGAAGCAGGCAGAGGCTTTACCGATGATAAGAGGAAGATTTATGGACCGTGACTCCAATGCGAGCCAAAGACGGGGTAGATCAAAGTCGAGAAGTAAGAAGAAAAATATTTACTGCTTTAAATGTGGTAGTAAAGGGCACTTCAAGAAAGAGTGTACGAGTGTCGATAAAAGCTCTCAAAGAAATGTGGCCAGTACTTCAGGTAGTGGTGAAATATTATTCAGCGAAGCAGCAACTGTTGCAGAAGGCAGGCACAAATTTTGTGACACGTGGATTATGGATTCAGGAGTGACGTGGCATATGACGTCTCGGAGAGAATGGTTTGATCATTATGAACCAGTCTCAGGAGGATCTGTATTCATGGGAAATGATCATGCCTTGGAAATCGATAGGGTCGGTACTGTCAAAATTAAAATGTTTGATGGCACCATTCGCACCATACAGGAAGTACGACATGTGAAAGGACTGACAAAAAATTTTTGTCCTTGGGGCAATTGGATGATATCGGGTGCAAAACTAGTATCGAAAACAGGATCATGAAAATTGTGAAGGGTGCGCTTGTGGTTATGAAGGCGGAAAAAGTTGTTGCAAATCTGTATGTACTTTTGGGAGAAACACACAAGGAGGCGGAACTAGCTGTTGCATCAATTGGTTCAGGAGAAGAATTAACAGTGTTATGGCATAGAAAGCTCGAGCATATGTCAGAACGGGGGTTGAAAATTCTCTCAGAACGGAAGCTGCTGTCGGAACTTACAAAAGTGTCACTACCCTTTTGTGAGCATTGTGTTACCAGTAAACAACACAAATTAAAGTTTGACACTTCTACTGCCAAGAGCAAAAGCATATTGGAGCTGATTCATTCGGATGTTTGGCAAGCACCGGTTGTATCCCTAGGAGGAGCGAGATACTTTGTCTCGTTCATTGATGATTTTTCTAGGAAGATGTTGGGTGTATCCAATCAAGAAGAAATCAGATGTTTTCCAAGTCTTCAAAGATTTCAAAGCGCGGGTTGAACTTGATTCAGGAAAGAAAATCAAGTGTTTGAGGACTGACAATGGAGGAGAATATACCAGTGATGAGTTTGATGCATATTGTCAACATGAAGGCATCAAAAGACAATTCACGACGGCTTACACACCTCAACAGAATGGAATGGCGGAGCAGTTGCAACAGAATCTTGTTAGACAGAACAATAGCTATGTCGAGGACTGCGGGTCTAGAAAAATCATTTTGGACGGAAGCAGTCAAAACCACTTGTTATATTATCAATCGTTCTCCTTCAGTGGCGATCGATCTGAAGACTCCGATGGAGATGTGGACTGGGAAGCCAGCAGATTATTCTCATTTGCATACATTTGGAAGTCCTATGTACGTTCTGTACAATGAACAAGAAAGATCGAAGTTGGATTCGAAATCCAGAAAATGTATCTTCTTGGGTTATGCTGATGGAGTAAAGGGGTTTCGCTTGTGGGATCCTACTGTTCACAAGCTTGTTATCAGCAGGGATGTTATCTTCGAGAAAGATAAAGTAAAAGGAGAAAAAGGCACGCCGAATTCAGAAACCACTATTTTTCAGGTGGAAAATAAGACGGACGAAGGTCAAGTTTCTTGTGAAGCAGTACCAGAGCACGAAGAACAAGAGCATGTTGAGTCTGAGGTTTCCAATGTGAGGCAGTCAACTCGAGACAGAAGACCACCAGGTTGGCTTTCAGATTATGTCACTGAAAGCAATCATATTGTCTATTATCAGAGGATGGTGAGCCATCGAGTTTCCACGAGGCTACTCAAAGCTCGGATGTATCCTTGTGGATGATAGCAATGCAAGAAGAGTTGGAGGCATTAGACATAAATAAAACTTGGGATCTTGTTACACTACCACAAGGAAGGAAAGCCATTGGTAACAGATGGGTCTATAAGATCAAGCGTGATGGCAATAACCAAGTGGAGCGGTATCGTGCTAGATTGGTGGTAAAAGGGTATGCTCAGAAAGAAGGCATTGACTTCAATGAGATATTTTCTCCTGTGGTTCGGCTTACAACAGTCAGAGTAGTGTTGGTATTATGTGCGGTGTTTGACCTACATTTAGAACAGCTAGATGTGAAAACGGCATTTTTTCATGGAGATCTTGAAGAAGAAATTTATATGCTCCAGCCAGAAGGTTTTGTGGAAAAAGGCAAAGAGAACTTGGTTTGTAGGTGGAACAAATCTCTGTACGATCTCAAACAGGCGCCGAGGTGTTGGTACAAGAGATTTGATTTATATATCATGAGCTTTGGATACAACAGACTGAGTACAGACCCTTGTACATATTTCAAGAGGTCTGGTGATGATTATATTATCTTGCTGTTGTATGTAGATGACATGTTGGTAGCAGGCCCCAACAAAGATCAGGTCCAAGGATTGAAGGTACAATTGGCTAGGAAATTTGATATGAAGAACTTGGGACCAGCAAACAAGATTCTAGGGATGCAAGTTCACCGAGACAGAAGTAACAGAAAGATTTGGCTTTCGTAGAAAAATTATTTGAAGAAAGTCTTGCAACGCTTCAACATGCAAGATAGTAAGCCAATATCGACCCCTCTTCCTGTTAACTTCAAGTTATCCTCCGAGATGTGTCCTAGCAGTGAAGCAGAGATGATGGAGATGTCTCGAGTACCATATGCATCAGCAGTGAGAAGTTTGATGTTCGCCATGATCTGTACAAGACCGGACATTGCTCAAGCAGTGGGAGCAGTTAGTCGGTATATGGTGAATCCTGGACGAGAGCATTGGAGCACTGTTAAGAGGATCCTTAGATACATTAAGGGTACCTCGAATGCTGCATTATGTTATGGAGGATCGGATTTTACACTCAGGGGCTATGTCGATTCAGATTATGCAGGTGATCCTGATAAAAGGAAATCTATTACTGATTATGTGTTTATACTTGCGAGGGGAGCAGTAAGCTGGGTTTCAAAACTGCAGACAGTTGTGGCGTTATCTACAACAGAGGCAGAATACATGGCAGTTACTCAAGATTGCAAGGAGGCAATATGGATTAAAAGGTTATTGGAGGAGATCAGGCCCAAACAATAAAATGTTTCTTTGTTTTGTGACAGTCAGAGTGCCTTGCACATCGCAAGGAATCCAGCCTTTCATTCCAGGACAAAACACATTGGAGTACAATTTCACTTTGTGCAGGAAGTAGTAGAAGAAGGAAGTGTGGATATGCAAAAGATTCATACAAAGAATAACATAGCTGATTTTCTGACCAAGCCATTGAACACTGATAAGTTTGAGTGGTGTAAATCCTCAAGTGTTCTAGCGGAAACGTAAGCAACAGGGAATCGCAAGATTGAAAAGATGTGTGGAGATGTGTTTGATTCTCAATCAAATCTCCAAGTGCGAGAAATGTCGGCAAATAGGAAAGTCAATAAATGCAACAGACAAGTGGGTTGGCATTTTTGACTGATTATTTCGGATGGAAGACGGAAGGCAGAAGACGCGTTTTATACGCGTCTTCACACGTACAATAGGCTCTATAAATAAAGCTCCCCCCTTCATTTTAAAATCATCCATTCTTCGAGTTTTCTCTCATCTTATAAGCATTTGAGTGCTTAATTTTATAATATTTGTGAGGTGTTTTGTTCTCCTGTATTAAGAGAGTGTCTGTTCTCTTTGGAAACACAGTGAGTGAGTTGTACACCACAAAATATTATAGTGGAATTCTTTTCATCTTGCCCGTGGTTTTTACCCTAATAATTTTTAGGGGTTTTCCACGTAAATCTCGGTGTCCAGTTTATTCTTTATTTTCGAGTTTTATTATCTCAAATTCCGCACGTGGGACCAACATTTATAACTCATATTTTATCACAATATTTTGATAAGATACATGATATAAAAGAAGTCATTCAATGAAATATGAATAAGGCCTAGAACAAGATACCATCCGAGGTTTGCACTGAAAAATAATATTGTACGTTGAAGTTTTGGTACAAACGTTCTTATTTTAAACTTTGAAATAATATAAATATTGATGCTCCAATTAAATATAAAGGCACGATTTAGAAGAAATCAAGCATACGTATGGTGTCAAATTTTAATATAATGATGAAAAGAATTGTAGTTTCACCGAACTAATTAACAATTACTAAATAAAATTATTTAAACTATTGTTAACCTACAGTAAAAGAGCGAGTAATTACATTAACTAAAATAAATTTAATAAATAACTAAATTTCCACACCACGCAAGTAAGATAGCAAATGATGTTAAAAGTATAACATTTATTGATTCAACCAAAATAGATAAACAATTTAAAGTAAAGTGAGTTGCTTGGAATCTTTTTTGGTGGCTGATCCCTTGCTTTCTCCTGGACTTTCTTTCATTTTTCTGCACAAAAATTCTTCAAAGCAGCCCTCCGATCCTCACTCTTCTTCCTTGTGTGTAGAGTTAGTTATTCTCCCTCGTGAAAGCTTCTCCTTTTTTCAATTCAATTTTTTTCCCTATTAATTGGGCCTGCTGTTGAGAGTTAGAACCCATAAACCTCAGAATCCATCACGTTAAATCATTAAAAATTTGACTGAAAACTTAAGCGGAAGCGTACCTGAAGCCATAATCCCGAATTCTTTAGAACGTGTCTTGATCTTCCAGATCTACGCGCTCTTTCCTTGAGAGAATCCTTTAGTTTCTCTTCAGAACTATTTTTTTAATGTGAGAGAGAATAGTGAAAGTGATAACGCGAGATCTGGAGACCATAACCCATATTTATAGATAATGTTTATTAATATCTTCTTATATTTCTGTTTTAGCCCATCATAAAAATAGAAATTACACTT